>NW_017732006.1:331279-362707 GCF_001890085.2 Hipposideros armiger | reverse complement strand
AAAAAAAATAGAGGAAATAGGGAGAGTTTGGTAAAAGGGTGCAAACTTTCAGCTATAAGGTGAATCTAATAGGATCTACTGTATAACATGGTGACTACAGTTGATAACACTGTATTGCATTAAAAAATTAAATAAAAATTAAAACAGGGGTAGGGGACATTTCCAGGCAGAAAAATCATTACTTATAAAGTAGAAAACTCAAGCTTGCTTCAGGTATCGTGTGTTCCCCTTTTTATAAAATTATTTCTGACTTTCCATCCATTCATCTTTTACTCTATAGACATACATAGGGAGATATCTGGAGTGAAACCACCTATTATCAATAATGGTAATTAAAAGTGAAAGAATTTTGGATGATTTGGGTGCTTTATTCCTTGTATCTTTGTTGTGTCTCAATGTTCTTAACTGTCTCTGTTGTTAGGATTACTATGGTGGAAAAATTTTAAGAATCATTTCTATTTGAAGGAACTAATGTTCAGTTCACAGAAACATTTTTTTTTTTAAGCTGAGCCATCCTGCTACCTGTTGGCAGCTCAGCGGCTGCTCAGCTCGGGCTGGACTCGAACCACTGTTGCTCAGAGCTCAAACTCTTGAGCGAGCTCTTAACCACCTGAGCCACTCGGCCGGCCCCTCACAGAAACATTTTTGTCTATAGTCTTCAAAAATAGGACAAAAGGGGATATTGCTCTTTGTCTGGGCAATCACAGCAAAAGGAATGAAGTGTAGCAGGAATCATGACGGCCTGTCGCAGCGTTGCATGTTTGGGTCTGCATCAGTCAGCTCCTGCTGCAGTAACAAACAAGCCCAACATCTCAGTGGCCTACAGTAATGAACAACTGTTTCCTTTAAAGGATAGCAGTTGGCCTTGGATCTGCTGGGCTCTGCTGGTACCACGTGTCTTCCCTTTCCAAGAATTCCAGACTGAAGGAGCAGCTTTTGACAGCAATACTCTGCCCACAGGTAGGCATGGGAAGGGCAGGACAGGAACATACCTTGATTCCATATTGTCTTGTGCTGTTTCTTCCTGTGTCACATACTTACCTTTTGCCCTTTTGTGAAACTACAAGCTTCTCGAAGACAGGTATTAGGGCTTTGGATTCCAGCTCTTCCATCGCCTAGCTGTGTTACCTTGGGCATGTTCTTTGACTTTGTGTAGTCTTGAGTTCCTCATCTGTGACATGGGGATAATAATAGGCCCTGGCTTTAAGTTTGTTGTGAGGATTAAATGAGATGATACATATATAGCCTCTGGTATAGCAGAAGCTCAATAAGTTATCAATCTCCTGGTTCTCCCCCTCTCTTCTCCTTTCCTTTGCCACCCTCCCCCTCTTCCTGTTATCATCCTACACCTTCTTCCATTGTTAGTTTTATAGGATGAATTGTTTTTGAGAAATATTTATGTATTTAAACTGTTCTTGCAAACTACTTGTATTTGATGGGGCTATCAAAGCGACACTGGAAATAATACAACACAATTTATTGTGAGTGACACCGTATGTATCTGTCAGAAGTTTCATCAGCACATATTGACGTCCTCATATACTTTGGAGCATTCTCCCTAGTGTAGTCTCTTGTCATGTCATCATTTCAGAAGGGCTTAGGAGATGTCTGAGTTAAAAAATAAATAAGTAAATATGACTGAATGAGAACAGAAAGTGCAATTCTTATTGATTTTTTTTTACCATAGGAAATCATTTTTTTACTTCTTAACATTTTACAGATGAAGAGGTCAAAGTGTGGAGCAGTTAATTAATTCTCTCAGATGATATAACTAGAAAGTAGAGCTGGGTAGCTATAGCTAGGAGTAGAACACTGGCCTTTTATCTCTCAAATCAATGTCCTATCAGTTTTTACTTTGCAAGTTCCCTCACAGAATCAAATTTCCAGTGGCTTCTCCCCAGTTTGGTCATTTCTTGCTGCATGTACTTTTGCAATATCCCCCTGAAGTTCTTTCGGTAGCAGCCATCCCCCTGAAGCCTGTGCCACACACTGCCACTAGCCTCATCTTCCTCAAGGGTCACTTTCATGTATGCCATTTTCTTGCTCAACAACCTTCAGTGACTCCATTGCCTGTAGGAAGAAGTCCAAAGTCGTCGCTCACTCCAATCTGCCTGCAGCATCACATTCTTTACAGTGGTAAAGATTCCCGGATTCCCGATTCTGTCCAACCCAGCCTGTTCTTTCAACTTGCTTTGTGCATTCTCCCAGTATGCTAGTTATTATCTGGGTCATGCAGTTGATGATTAATCGTGTGTATGTTGTTTGTGAAATATTGCATCTTAGGTGGGCCAAGGGAAAATGCATGGACTCACACATTTATCAAATATATTTTGGGCATCTATGATGTGTCAGGCATGAGATGTTGGGAGGCAGGGGTTAAGAAGATAACAGGTGGTTTGGAGAAGAAAGTATAGTTCCTCATTGGAAGGGAAGTAAAAAGGTAATCCAAGTTATATTAGTTTCCTATGAGGGCTGGCTGAGTGACTCAGTTGGTTAAGAGCTCGCTAAAGAGTTTGAGCTCTGAGCAACAGTGGTTCGATTTCTGGCCCAAGCTGAGCAGCCGCTGAGCTGCCAACAGGTGGAAGGATGGCTCAGCTTAAGAAAAAAAAAGAAAAGTTTCCTATGGCTGCTGTAACAAATTTCCACAAACGTGATGGCTTAAAACGACAGAAATTTATTCTTTCACAGTTCTGGAAGCCAAGTACAAAATCAATATGACTGAACCGAAATCAAGGGGTTGCCAAGGCTGTGCTCCCTCTGGAGGCTCAAGGAGAGAATCTGTTCTTGCCTCTTTCAGCTTCTGGTGGTTTCTAGCTTCCTTGGCTTGTGGCCCCATCATTTTAATCCATGCCTATGTGGTCACATTGCCATTTCCTCTTCTGTGTATGTCAAATCTCATTCTGCCTCTCTCTTATAAGGACATTTGTAATTACATGTAGGGCCCACCCAATCTAGAATAGCCTTCCCATCTCAAGATCCTTAATTTAACCAGCCTTTTTTCCCCCCAACCATTTAATATTCACAGGTTCCAGAGATTCAGATATAAATATCTTTTGGAGGCCATTATCTAGTGTACCATACAAGTCATGGGGTCATAAGAACTTTTAAGAGACTTTCATAAAAGAACAAAAATAATAAAGAGTATTTAGTACTAGTATTAAAGCTTTTTAAAAATTAGTCTGTAATTTCTAATAGTAGTTGTATCATGTAGAAATTGTATTGACCTACTTGTAACAGAGCATCCCCCACTGATGCCTCTTTTGAAGAGGTGGCTTAAACAAAAGAATTTTATTTTTCTATTATGAAGACCACCCAGCAGTAGGCAATCCAGGACTGACTAATACGCAGCTCTAAGAAATCATCAGAGGCTGGTATCTTTCCATCTTTATGCTCTGCCACACCTGGAGTCCATCCTCAGAGTCACTTCATAGTCCAAGGTGGCTGCTGGAGCTCTGGGCATTATATCCAGGTGCCAGGCATCAGACAGGTGTAACACTTTCTCCATATGTCTTGATGTCCTGAATGTAATAGATGCAAAGTGGGAAATTTTAGTTTTCTACCTGAGCACATTACCCAATTTCTTTTTCTAAAAGAGGGAAGGAGCTGGATATCGGACATCAATTAGCAATCTTGTCACACTAACAAACACTCTTAAAAACATATTTTTTGGAGAAACTTCTGTATGTAAAGGCATGGCTTAGGTCTGGGGATACAAA
Organism: Hipposideros armiger; assembly: GCF_001890085.2. Classification (NCBI taxonomy): domain Eukaryota; kingdom Metazoa; phylum Chordata; class Mammalia; order Chiroptera; family Hipposideridae; genus Hipposideros; species Hipposideros armiger. The sequence goes on along the minus strand of NW_017732006.1, from coordinate 358,991 downwards.
GATGTATGATGATGGTATCTGCCCTAACAACATGCAATCTATTAGGTTGTCGGAAAAGTCATGATGTATTTTTTCTGTTTTTCGTTGCAAAAATGCAATGAAACAACCCAATAGTTAGGGAGGCAGAGTGCATAAATAAAAGATTTAAAAGATTTCTTATCTAATGACAGCTATAGGTAGTAAGTGTATGTGGTACACTCTGGAAAATGTGGGACAAATAGGATTTAGAAAAGTCAAATGAATCTGCCTGAGGCATCAAATTCTTTTCAGTGATTAACTTTCCTTATCTGAAGTGGTTAGACCAATTTGGTTAGAGACATTTATGGAGGAAAGCAGTTCCCCCAAAGTAACCTGCAGTCACTTCCCTAGAGAGAATGGAGGGGGTCAGGTTTGTGGATAATGATAGAAATAATAATAGCTAGCTTGTTCCAGGAACTCTGCTAAATGTTTTGCAAACATTTCATAGCCTTGTAACAATTCTGCAAAGTTGAGTTTAGTATTTAGTTAGTTAACTTTGGTCTGATCAGCATCCCTTCTCTGCAGAATGGCTTCTTCCTAATCACAGACCTGGATACATTCGAGACTCAACCAAACAGGCTCTCTCCCAGAAATCTGGATCTCGAGTAGAGACACACATGGACCAATGAAATTATTGTTGCATCAACTGGTGGCAACACCTGGGAAGAAGGTATATGAGTGGCTGCTACTGTGATCCTTTGGTTTCTGGTGGTTAAGTCTATCCTTCAGAGCTAGGAGTCATCCTCTACTCTTCTAAGATGCCTCTTCTTATTGGTTATGTTGTTCTGAGCTAGTTTCTGTTGCTTACAACAGAAGAGCTCTGACTTTTTCAGTCTCAGAGAACGTGTAGCAAGCAGCAGATCCTCGGAGATATGGGTGTGGGAGTGGGGGGTAGATCAAATAGAAGGCAGACTTCCATTTAGATCTCAAGATAGAAAATAGCAGGCTGTGGTACTCAATGGTGAAATAGATGAGTCAAGTTAGCACTTGTGTTGTTTTGAGACGGTGTGCCCGGAGCCAGAAAACTGGGGAAAGGTGGCTGTCCTAGACCCCTGGGAGTGGGAAACGTCAGGACTCTGCTTTAAAAGATACTGGATAATTTGATGCAAGGGATAGACATGCTCACATCTTTAAGATCCTCAAGGAATAGAATGAATCTCAAGTATTTATGTGGCCATAACATAATGACTTCCTGCTTGCAGCTGTAGAATGAGGTTCTCGAAAATCAAATCCTACTGCTGAAAATGCTATCTTACTTATTTCTGTGTTCAAGTTATGGCATGAATGAGAAAATGCAAACTTGGGTTGTCCAGCACAAACATGATGACAAAGGGCTAGGAATCCCTTGGCATAGCATAGAGGAAGGGACTCAAGAGACAGAAATGCTGAGTTGGATTTATCAAGTACAACTCCAGTGGAGCCCAGAATCAAAGGTGATTCACTAATCATTCCAACTGGCTCTGCATGTCGCTGACATGAATTGTCCAGGAAGTGGGCCTTCTGATCCCTGTGGGGCTGGGAGGAGTCCCGGGTGGGCACCCTGGGTGGTAGTAATTCACCGCTAGGAGCAAAGCCTGTATGGCTATGATTTGAGGCAGTAGTCCAAACATGATTCACAGATAGCTCTGGCTACAGCTTATCATGGGGTTTCCAGGAGTGTAAGCAATGCACATTCCACTAAGATATCGCATCCTGCCCTCCCCATCTCCAAGTTTAGCAAGCAGAGGATAGAATCAGGCCACCACACTAGATAGTCACTGTTAGAGATGGGAGTTACTTGGCACTCCCAGAACTTTTTGATTGGAGTGGAGGCCGGGTTCCTTACGAGAGATGCTACAGTATTATCAGATACGGATACTGTGAACCTTCCTCCTGGCCTTCCCTGCAGCGGCTCCCGTAGTAACTGCACCCTAAAAATGGGAAATATCCAAACTTTTTAAGAAACTATTGAAAATGACTCTGCTTGAAATTATAGCCTGTTGGAATGCCACTCCCGTCTGCCAGAATGGAGACTTATTAGGAGCAGATGATATATGAGCTTCTGACCCTCGTTCACCTCATGGTAGGCCCAATGGGACCCCAAGCGCATCCTGTGGATAGCACTGCAGTTTCTGAATGTGTTATGGGAATATATAACCTTAGCAAAGTCTAGAATCTTCACATTGGCTCCTTGACCTGTGGAGTAATAATGACTGTGGTAGGGATGACCAAGAGGACGCCCTCTAACAAAACTGCATATACAAAACAAGGCTGCCTTTGGAGTGGAACTGCAGGAAGTCGTGCCAGCATCACAGACTAGGAAGACACGGGCTTGGCGATTTCTATCATAATCCCCTTCATTTCCCACCATTTCTCCCATTAGAATGGACAATGGTGGACTGTGGTAAAGTTAACAAGGTGGTGATTTCAATTTGGTTGATGTTCCAGAGATGATCTCCCAGCATTTGATTTGCAGCTACTGATCTGGTGAAAGCATTTTCTCCATTCAGGTAAACAGGTTTGCAGTCACGAGGAGGTTGGGCAGCCCAAGTCCAAGGTCATATGGTTTCTGTTGCAACTGCTCCATTTTACTGCTTTAGCGCCAAAGCAGCCACAGATAACATGTAAAGGATGAATGTGACTGAGTTCCAACAAGACTTTATTTACCAAAGCAGGCTGCAGACTGGATTTGGTCCACAGGTCACAGTTTGCCAACTCCTGATCTTGGCCATCAAATTCTATAAGACATCATGCTAGTCCTTATAGTGATGACAATGTGCAGACAGGACCTGGGGGGCGGGAAGTGGCAGGTGCCCTGTGACAGAAGGTGGGAGATATGTTCTGAGGAAAAACAGTGCTTGCCATCCCAGTGAAAATCCGGGGGGGGGGGGGAGTTTAACGATACAGAAAAGGGCAGGTCAAATTCTTCATCTTGAATTTCCTATCATTAAGAATGAGGCACAATGTTTGGTGATTTCCTTTAGGTTTTGGAGCCAATATGTATCATATTTAGGTAACTTGCTTTGCCCATTTACTAGGAAACTTGAAAAGCAGCCTGTGGCCCCATGATTAATTTTTTTAAAAACTGTGTTCACATCAGGCTTTTCTGTACGTGGGTTTAGGACATGTCTTCCTGTGTGCGCATGGAAATGGCAGTGGGTGTGAGCAAGGGTGGCATCAGGTTGGCCTGAAAGCAATCCCCCTACGTGCCTCTGTGAGTAACTTATGAGTCAGGCTCCTGGAAGGACTGTGGTGAGCACTACACATCATGAAACCCAAAAAGGTGCACAGAGACCTCAGATTTCCTGGTAGGCTACGTAACAGCTTGCCCCATATTGATGTTCAGAGCTGTTCAGGGAGTTTGCTCATTCCAGTGTGAACCTTCCTTCTAGTTAGGCAGCTTGTTTACAAACCTAACAGCAGAAACCTGCTTATTGTTTAATGGATGGTGAAGGGGACAAGCAGGTAAGGAAGAGGGCAGGTGGAGGGGAAAATAGATATAATCAGTGGTAGTGTGAAAAGTTAATATTTTCTCTTAGTCACAAAAAGAAATGGGTACTCAATGCCAGAGACTTAGCTAACACAGAAAAGCACAAAGAGAAAAAACAAATTTTTTTTTTCACCCAGAGATAACCACCTAATATACAGGCTATTGCAATCTAACCTTTTTTCTATCCTATGACTATGTGTATGTGGATATATATTTAAATAGAATAATGGTGTATACACTCACTTATATCTTGCTCTTGAAATTTGCATTATAGTGATCATTTTTCCATGTCAATGAATATTTTTATACATGACTTTTAATGATTACATACAATTTCCTGAAACAGAAATGCCTTAAATTTCTTAACCAGTGACCTATTGTTTTACATTTAATAACAAGTGTTTCTGGCAGAGGCTGTATACCAGTATAGGCCATTTCATGGCTATGCGTCCACAAGCTATCACTGTATGTGGCTTTATCAGATCACTGTACATTATTGGAACACATCTGAGGTCAAGAGCTATTATTAATTAAAATAATTAAGATATCTCTTTTCTCTGGAGATTTCCCCAATTCTCCTTTTTGGGGAGCCATTAGTCATACGAGCAGTAACTAATACTCATGTCATGTTCTAATGTAACCTCTGTCAGTTCTGGGAACAACATTGGTGCAACAATAATTTTTACCTGAAAGGCACAAAGCTGATAGCAAAACATATCTATTACAAAGTCACAGATGTGTCATTCATTTGGTGGGTATTTACTGAGTACCTAAGATAAACAGAGCAGTACCTTTCTGAGCAGGCAATATTCCGTAAACATTGAATTTCCACAATGTGCAAGGATACTAAAAAATAAAACTTTCGAATGGTTTACTTTCTACAGAGGGTGCCAAAAAAATGTATACAGATTTTAAGAAAGGAAAAAACTGCATTAAAATGGTAATACTCAATATATACCGATAACAAAAGATGAATACAAGTCATGTATATACATTTTTTGTGGCACCCCCGGTATACAGAGGGACAAGATATGGAACCAAAACTAACTACAGTACAAAAGAACTCATAAGGCAGTGTCCAATGACAAGTATACACAATAGAGGCTGTCATTTAAAAAATATCTGTCCCTGAGGGTTGGAGCAGTCAGAAAAGGCTTCATGGAGAAAAAAATTCCTAAGTCTTGAAAGGATTCAGAAGATAGAAATAAGAGGGGAGAGCTTTCAGCAAAGGCTAGGAGAAAAGTACATGTATCTGTGGGGAAGAGTAAATCGAGCTCACCAGAAATGTTGGAGTGGGAGTAAAGTCTGAAAGAAGGGGTGCTAGATGGGTGAGATCCTTGAACATCAGTCAGGCCAAGGGAGTTTGGGCTCCACCTTGAACCTCATGGGAGGAGGCTTTTTAGCAGTAGAGTGACATGGTGGCCTGAGCACCTTGGTGTGAGAACTCTGAAATCTCTTTGGTAAGACTTTAAATTTATGTTGAAAGTTAAAATTTTTTAACCAGCATCACTTTACTCCTGCTCATTGATCAAGATCCACATGCAGAAACTGGCCCAACAGTAAAAGTCCAGTTATAAATTTATATATAGAATCTATAAAATTAAGTTAAACAATTCCAGTAATTGAACTAGAATTATTTTCCTAAAATAGCACGATTAAGACACTATCTTCATTCAGTGAAATTTCTCTTATTAACTTTTTTGTCTTGATACATTTTTATATAAAACAAATGTAACATTGTTGAAGTCACTTTGAAAGCAGAAATAAAATCCTATAACTAAATGCTAAATGTAACTATTGTCTTTACAGTTTTGCCAAAATGCATCTTTATTTTTACCCAGTAGCAATAATATTGTATAAACATTGTAAATGTGTTAAGCTAACTATACTACAAATGTAGTAAAGCAATCATTTTAAAAAGCTGTATAAATGTCTTTGAGATGTATATAGTTTAATCATTCCTCCATGTTTAAATGGTTTCCATTTTCCTCTGTTTGGATTAGAACTTTCTTTCTGGTGTGCAGAGATGGGAATTCAGATGTGATAAGATCTCGTAGGTTCTTGGGAGGCTGTGGGTGGGCCTATGGGGATGCAAGAAGCATCCTTGACTGATTACTTCAGTGGGCTGTACAAATATCATTTTTTTTTAAAGATTTTTATTGGGGAATTGGGGGGATGGGAACATTGCTGGGGGAATTGGGGGAAGGGGAACAGACTAGTTGCTGTCGTTTTGTTCTTCAGCCTAGTTGTGGAGGATGTTGCTTCACTGGCCCAAGTTGGCACCATCATTGCGCTCTTCTCTGGCGAGGCAGATCAGTCGCCGGCTTCTGGATGGCCGCTCACTGCGGCTGCTGGCCGCTCACGCTGGCTGCTGGCTACACACGGTAGCCCATGGCAACCCACTGCCACAGGGACTGCAGCCTACGCCGTCGCCGGCGACTCATGGCAGCCCAGCTCCAGGTTGAGCTGTTGTTCAGCATCTTAGCTGTGGAGGGCAGTGTCACTGGCCCTCATATGTGGGATCCGAACCGGGGCCCTCTGGTGTCCCAAGCCAGTTCTTAACCATCGCGCCACTCGGCCGGCCCACAAATATCATTTTTGATGTGTGCCATTACATGAAAAAAATTGGGATGCGTTTTTATAGGGATGCAGTAATCATCTTCAATTTCTATTAATATTACTGGTTATTGAATTAGAGTGCTTTTACAATTGAGTTTTAATTATTATTGTTATTATTATTTTTAAAGATTTTTATTGGGGAATTGGGGGGATGGGAACAGTGCTGGGGAATTGGGGGAAGGGGAACAGACAAGTTGCTGTCGTTTTGTTCTTCAGCCTAGTTGTGGAGGATGTTGCTTCACTGGCCCAAGTTGGCACCATCATTGCGCTCTTCCCGGGCGAGGCAGATCAGTCGCCGGCTTCTGGACGGCCGCTCACTGCGGCTGCTGGCCACTCATGCTGGCTGCTGGCTACACACGGTAGCCCATGGCAACCCACTACCACAGGGGCTGCAGCCTATGCCGTAGCCGGCAACTCACAACAGCCCAGCTCCAGGTTGAGCTGTTGTTCAGCATCTTAGCTGTGGAGGGCAGTGTCACTGGCCCTCATATGTGGGATCTGAACCAGGGCCCTCTGGCGTCCCAAGCCAGTTCTTAACCATCGCGCCACTCGGCCTGCCCAGTTTTAATTATTTTTTTAAAGCAATACTTGCACATAATAAAAATGTAAATAATACAGAAAAATAAAGAGTGGTAGGTAATAAGTTCTCCTCTAACCTCAAACATTGTATTCTTTTCCAGAGTTCAACTATGGTTAGTTTCTTATGTATTCTTTTGCAAACTTCCTAAGGCCAAACAAGCATCTATCTATCTATCTATCTATCTATCTATCTATCTATCTATCTATCATCTATCAATCATCTATCAATCAATTATCTATCTATCTATCTATCTATCATTGCATATATTTACATACATCTAGAGGGACAACATTAGAAATATTTACCACAGTTACAAACAGCTGGAAGGAAGGAAGGCCCATGGTGCACAGGACGTGCCAGAGTGCCGACTGCATATCATCAGCCTTGCATGTATTCCTTGCTTTTTTACACGTTGATTTGCACTTGGCTTTTTTCATCTAATAATATTATTTGGAGATTGTTCCACATTAGCGCATACAGAGCGCGTCACTCTTCTTGATGGAATTGCATTTTAACTACTTCCTATAGATGGATCTTTAGGCTGTTCTCAATCTTTTGTACTATAAACTCCAACACCGATCCTTACACAGTGTGAATTTATCGGTAGCATAAATGTCTCGATGAGGAATTGCTGGGAAAAGCGGTACAGTATATGCATATAAAATTATGATTGGTGTTGTTAATTTTCTTCCAAAGGGATTTACCATTTTTACTCTCACAAAAATGTTTACGATGGCCTAGTTCCCAAACCCAGGCTAACTGAATATACAGAGGGTGCCAAAAAAATGTATACACATTTTAAGCAAGGAAAAAACTGTATTAAGATTGTAATACTCAACATATACAGATAACAAAAGATTAATACAAGTCACATTTGACTTCTGCAATTACAAGAGAGGCTCAAAGTGGTTACCGTCAGCATAATTTTAATATAGTTTTTACCTTTCTAAAAATGTGTATACATTTTTTTGGTACCCTCTGCATATTTAGCAGTCTGAAGGGCGAAAAATGGTATCTCAATTTAATTTGCATTTAATCTAAAAATATTAAAAATTTAAAGTTTTGAACGATTTGAATCAAGTTTTTTTCTGTAATTAGACAAGCAAGCTTCATCCATGAATCTGAAACAGACCTAGATACTACTAGGTGATAAGCTGGTTGAGAATAAATAACAAGCAAACACTTACAAGTACCTGCCCAATGATGGGGATAGGAATAGTGTTTAATGTTTTGCTTTTGGCCTCCTCTCCTCCTTTTCCATCAGGTAGCATTAGGAAGTTGTGAGTTACACGAGTGTGTTTTGTGCTTGAGCTTTGCTTGAGGGTATTTGATGGGAATTCAGAAGAGCAAGGCAAGAGAGGACTTGTGGGTCTACTTCACATCCAATTCTAGGTTCCTCTCCTTTCTCCCTAGCAGAACCAGCACATCTGCAGAATCCAGGGAGAGGAACAGAGACATAATGGGGGGGAAAAAAATTAAGGACAATTTTGATTTGGGAGAGGCGTTTTGATTCACGATTTCTTGCTGTTTCTGCGTTTCCTGAACTGTCAGGACTCACTGGGTACCCTGTCCTTTACGTTGGGTGTAGTTAGGGAACCTCGATGGAATTGAATCTGTGTTTCAAGAGTTTTTTTTTTTTTTTTGAGAAAATGAGAGTGTGCTGTGAGGCATGCTCTGTTCGCAAATTATTCACCCTCCCTGCGCCCCCTCCCCTCATTCATTATTTATTTTAAGGAACTGGACGTGCAAGACAGGAATATGAATGTCTGCCCATACGATCCCCAAATCAGGCTGCTCAGTGTTCCGCACGGCGACTTCAAATCACGCAGAAGACGTCCCAAACACAGAGAGAGAAAAAAAAGCCTCTCCCCGCCCGAAAAGATCTTGAAACCGCCCCCTCCACCCTCACCCCAAACGTAAGAAAAAAAAATCTGTATTATTGCAAAGATATAGCCTTTCTTCAGTGGATCCTATTCTGTTTTGATGAGCTTTAGATGTTATGTGAGGAACAAGGCTTAGTGAGGTTAACACCCAAGTGCAAAGCGCAAATTTAGATTTGGGCCCGATGTTAGGGTCCGGATTTGCACATAGAGTCCCTACCCCCACCCAATCAGGGGAAGTCCCCTCGGCTGTTTTAAAAGCAAGCGGTTTTAAAAATCTCAAATCCTGCCCTTTGTGTTGGCTGCCTCGGAGTTGCCCCTTCTCGCAGCCTAACGATTTGGGATAGAAAACCCGGTGCTGGAGCTCCGCCGCAGCCCGCCGGCGTGGGCGAGGAACACCCCCCCTCTCCTCCCGCCCGCTCCGGGATCCCGAGCCGACGCCCCCGGGGCTCGCCCCGGGCCCCCACCGCGGAGCCCGGCCAGGCGCCGGGTCCCTCTCCAGCGCCCCCTCCCCGGCGCGCTGCGGCTGGCGCTCCTCCGCGCCCCGCCTGACGCTGCAGCTGGGCCGGTGATTCGCCATTGGATTAAAAATAGCAGCCCCCCCCCGCCCCCGCCAGCCGGCCCCCGACCCGGGTGCCCGCTCCCGCTCCGTGGCCCGCTCTCCCCGCCCGCTCCCGCTCGGCTCCGGTCGCCCGTGCAGCCCGCTGCCGCCGCGGGCAGACCCAGCGCTCCGGCTCGGCTCGGCTCGGCTCGGGGGCGCGCCGCGGCCATGCAGCGCCGGGGCGCCCTGTTCGGCGTGCCGGGAGGCAGCGGCAGCAGGAAGATGGCTGCAGGCGACATCGGCGAGCTGTTGGTGCCCCACATGCCCACGATCCGCGTCCCCAGGTCCGGGGACAGGGTCTACAAGAACGAGTGCGCCTTCTCCTACGACTCGCCGGTGAGTGAGGCTCGGCGGCGCGCCCCGCGCCTCCCGGGAGGATCGCGGTGCGGGCGGCCTGTGGCGGCCGGGAGCCGCCGAACTCAGCGGCACGGGAAGCGGGGGGAGAAGATGCGCAGCGGCAGCTGGGGACCTCCTCCTCCCCGCGGCGGAGTTGGCTCAGCGGCACTGCAGCTCGGCAGACACTTAGCGGATGCCTGCTGCGTGCTGGGCGCTGCCTCCCCCGACTGCGCTGCAGCCGAAGGCTGGGTTGCGAGGGGGCTTGCTCCGCCAGCCTTCCTGGGCTGATAGGGCCCCGGTCCCGTCCGCCTGCGCGCAGCCCCGCCGCCGTTTGAAAGATCGAATCGGAGTTCCCTGCTCAGAACTCCACGTTGCAGACGGGTTTTGTCCTCCCTGGGGCGAGAGCGGAGGGCGGGTTGGTTAGGTGGACGGGATCGATCCTCCCCAGGACACCTACAGCCCTTCCCTTTCTGGGACCGTTGGCTTTGCCCAGGGATTCCCACTCCTGGACAGTTCTGATGTCCTCCCTGAGCTTTGCTTCCTCCACTTTCCACTTCTCCCTACTCCCTTCTGTCAGAATGTCAGAAGAAGCCTTCTGGCACCTCTATTCGGGCGGCAGAAATAGGGGGTCTCCTGGGCTATTATGGTTTTCTTAAGCCTCTCCCCTTTCCCATTTGAATGAGTCACTTGGACTGAAATGCACTAGTATAAATTATTAAAGGTTCAATCTCGAGTCGTGACCTCATAAACTGGAGAGGGAAGTTAAGACCCATCACTGCCTTCCACCCAGGGCGATTGGTGGTGGTTTTCACCAGGTTGTATGTGTATGTGTGAGAAGGAAAAGGAGGGTGAATGTCCCTTTCAAGAGTCAAAATGGGCTTCAAAGTGACTCAGCTGTCTGGCATTTATCATGTCTTTCTGAGGACCAGGTTATTTTTATCCACCCACTTTAGATCTCATATGTCACCCGGCAGATCTCAGTGCAACCGGGAGAAGCATGGATTGGAGGGACTGAGGCAGGTTTCCAATATAATACATTTTCTTCATATTATGTAGAGTATTGTTGGAGGGAAAAAACCAAACCCAATGAGTGTCAAATTTTCCAAAGCATCCTTTATTACCTTGGGGTTAATTTGGCTGATTTCAAAGCATTTTTGTTTGGTATACATTGGAGCACCAGAATTAGTAGTACCCTCCCTGTGACATTTAGCTTTTCTTTTATGCTAATTCAAGATCATTTGGGGGATACAAATCTCACTTATTTGTTCATCACTTATTTTTTCTTTCAAAAAGGCCTATATAGAGTGGAATGAAATGGTTGTATTAAATACTTAGCATGTTGTGATATACTATTTCAAGTGACTGTCAGCAGTGCATTAAATTTTGTTATCCACAAATTATTTGAAATGCCATTTTCAGATTCTGAGCTCAATGTTGGGCAGGTTCCCTCTAATAGCTCCTGTGAGTAGAGAGGGAGGATGACCCTAACATAAAAAACTGACAGATTATGAACTCCAGGAAGAAGAAAGTGGCCTAGGTCTTGCAGGAGAGCACCACATGTCAAGTGGGTAAAACTACTTTTTGTGTTTGATCTAGGTTGATCTTCAAATTTTTGTACAAACTTGGTTATTGAAAATCTTTACTGCATTATATAATGTATAGCAGGTGTGGAAAAAGATGATTTTAATTCACTTCCACAAATAGTTATTGGGAGCTTGCTGTGTGCTGCACACTATTCTAGAAGCATCTTGTCCAGTGTAGAATGATGATTTCATTCATGGCGCAGTAGTTCCTTGGGGAAGACTGGGCTTATTTACAGGGCTGATGAATCAGTGTATTTCATTATCTGTTTCAGGGGAGGAAGAGAAAGAGGTTTGATAACAAGTTATATTAAAGCCCAGTACATGGTAATGCGAGATCTTTCCCTATAGTACTTAACACTTCATCATGAATCCAACGAGGGTTCTTTAGCACCTACTACCTGCCAACTTATACAGGCATGCCTGTAAGAATCACGCAGAGTAAAATCCATCGGCACTGAGCATACCAGAGAGTCTAATCCACAAGTGTTCTAGGACAGTGATAGAGAAAAGATGAACACCATTTGAGTGAAAAAAAAACTAGTCATCCTTGCATTGGAAAAAAGGTCATAGATAAAGATGGATAGGAATAAAGGAGACCAATATTCTAGGCAAGGCAAATCACATGTGTAAACACATAAAGTGGGAATATTATCTTCTTAATTGCTCGTAATGTATTTGGAAGAAAAAGGTTGATTTAATAAGAAGTGAGGTCAGAACCAAGTAGATTCCACCCTGATTCCCTCTACCATGGCTATTTTCCTGTCTGCCTATAATTTTCCTGTCTCAATCCCCCCTTTGATGCTGTAACGTAAAAAAACCAAAAAACAACAACAACAACAACAACCAAGTAGAGAGTAGAAGATGGGGTCCTTGAATACCTAGAACAGTGTCTTGATTTTAGATGTAGTCAGGTATGGAAAGCTACTGGAAGTAATGTGACTGAAAGTGATGTTAGAGGAAGACTGACTTCAAAAAGTTTTATTTTATACCTACCATGTCTAAGGCACGGTGTGAACACCTTTGCTATTCTTCACCTTTGTGGTGTGAGTATTGAGTAGGATGGTATGATCACTCATTTCAGTGTCCCCTTTCTTCCTTCTCACCTTCTAGGGTTTAGCACATAGCAGGTGCTCAGCAACAGTTCTGGGATGAGTCAGAATTTATTTTTTGCATCTACCAATTTGGCTTCATCCCAGACCCACCTTGCCCCCTTGACCTGTAGGTTCACCTCTCCATGACTTGGTTCATCTTACAAGATTTGTAATGTGACCTTCCTAGAGAGTGGGGATTCTGCATCTTTGTGTCCCCAGCAGCCAACTCAGCATCTGGTATATATACCAGGAACTCAGGGAATGCCTAGGAAGTGGAATGAATTACGTTTGGTTACAGGTCCTGAAAATGGTAAGGACACAACATATGGGAATCACTGGGAAAGGAATCATGTAGGATTATCCTATAGAATGTGGTGACTTCAGTGATTGCGGGGGACAAATGTGAAACAGAGACAGCCTGGCAGGGTTTGAACCCCAGCTCTGTCACCCAGCTATGTAACTTCTCTGTCATCCACTTCCTCCATCTGTAAAATGGGGACAATAATAGAACCTACCTCATGGGGTTGTTTTATGGGTTAAATAAATTAATATGTAAAGTTCGTCTGGCCAGTTACTATAGGAAGAAAAGAAAGTGATAGAGAGAGTCAGTTATGGTTGCAAGCCTGAGCGTATGGTTGTCAGGGGTTATGCAGAAAGTTGATGTAGTTAAGTGAGTACATTGCTTCACACTTCTGCTAACATTCAGCCTTCCCGCCCCACCATCTAAAATGCACTCCCATCTTCTTGGTTGTTGAGCCGCTCCTTCACTGGAATGTACTTGGTCCCACCTCTCCTCAGTTTCCAGGTTGCCGGCTCTAGGGAGGCCAGCCTCTGGGTCTTCAACAGTAAAACTCATTTCCTTTCCTAGGACCACCTTCCTCTCTTGATCATTTTTCAGGGCTCTTCCCCACCTTTCCCTTTCTGCTTCAGGCTTCATCCTTTCCTCTGAAGCCTCCGCTGTTACTTAGAGTCTGTGTCATACAACACAGCGGTTAGCTGTGATCTGTCTTCCCTGGTTTGCCATCGTTTCATTTTCTTTTACCCGTTTTAAAACATGGACTAGGTGTGAAGCCTTGCACCAAGTGTTAGGCACAGGAGGCGCTGGGCTACTCTTGTGCTAACATGGTTCTCCCCACCTGTATGGGCGTGGAGAGCTTATCTGTGCCTGGTCTTAGCTGGGGTCTGCTGGGAGGCCGAGACCAGGGCTTCGGCACAGGCAGTTTATTTTGGAAAGGTATCCCAGGAAACAGAAGTGGAAGAATGTGCAAGCGAAGTCTGACAAAGGGAAGGAAGGAAAGCCAGCCTGAGAGTGAGTTATTGAGCCACGGTGGCCACTGGTGCTCAGCCTGGCCAGGGATTGTGGGGAACAGCCGGATGCTTCTCCATCTGGGACGTGGAAGAGGGGGGCTGGCTCCCATGGCCCCTTGGTCAAGGGTGCTCCAGGGGTGAAACCCCCTTACTTTTCCAGGTTTGTGTTTGTGCCGGAGAGGCGGAGCAGGCTCCCAGCAGGCTCCCTGCCACCAGCAGCACCGGGGAAGGGAGAGACCCTGTGCAGTGAGGCTAGGCCATCAGGCCACACCTGCTGTGGGAAGCAGCTGCACACACCAGAAAGGTGGTTGAGAGGATGTGAGAGCAGCACGTGTCCCCGCACCTCTTATTCCCTTTCAGCGTCAGCACTGTTTTGTAAAAAGGTGCTTTTCCCCTTTCTCCAAAGCTCTGAGATCTCTTGGTGATGTTGAGATGTCGTTGGTTTCCACCTTCCTGCGAGTCTTTGCAAAGCCCCGGTGGACAGGAGCCTCACGGGAGTGGCTGGTTTAGATATCCATTGAGAGAGGCTTTGAGGTCATCTACTTGTAGGAAAAGTTCATATTAGGGGCTCAGTAAATCCTTCTGTGATTTTGTGATTTCTAATAAGGCATGTATATTTGGTCTTTGTCCCTGTTCCTGGCACAGAGTTCCTTAAATTCTTGGAATTTCCTAAATGATAAGAGCCATGAAGTTGTCATTTATAACAAACCCTTTCGACCACACCTGGTAACCACTTCTATTTTCTGTCTCTACTCTAGGCCCCTCATATAAGTGGGATCGCACAGTGTTTGTCCTTTTGTATCTGGCTTATTGCACTTAGCTTATCTTCAAGGTTCATCCATGTTGTAGCATGTGTCAGAATTTCCTTCCTTTTTAAAGCTGAATAATATTACATTGTATGTATATATCACACTTTGTTTATGCATTCCTCTGTTGATGGACGTTTGGGTTGTTTCTATCTTTTGGCTGTTGTGAATAAAGTGGCTCTGATCATTGGTGAGCAAGCACCTGACTGAGTCCCTGTAGAATCTGTGCTTTTTATTACTGTGCTATGCCTGCTACCTTCCATGCAATGAGACCTGCCATCATGGGCTTACTTGTAGGGGAAAAAATAATTTAGGATCTGTGTGGAAAAACCTCATCCCAATGGATAAACAGACATAAGATAGTAAAGCCAAATTGAGGAACATACAGATTTTATTTCTCTTTGAAGATGTAAACCTCAGCTAAGTCTAATTAGTTTCAAATCTCAAGAGTTTCCTTCCAAACGCAGCTAACTGAAAAGTTTTTTTGTGTTTCTTTTTTAAAGATTTTTAAAATTTTTATTGGGGAATTGGGGGAAGGGGAACAGACAAGTTGCTGTCCTTTTGTTCTTCAGTCTAGTTGTGGAGGACGTTGCTTCACTGGCCCAAGTTGGCACCATCATTGCGCTCTTCCCGGGTGAGGCAGATCAGTCGCCGGCTTCTGGACGGCCACTCACGGCGGCTGCTGGCCGCTCATGCTGGCTGCTGGCCGCTCATGCTGGCTGCTGGCTACATACGGTAGCCCATGGCAACCCACTGCCACAGGGGCTGCAGCCTACGCCGTCGCCGGTGACTCACGGCAGCCCAGCTCCAGGTTGAGCTGTTGTTCAGCAGCTTAGCTGTGGAGAGCAGTGTCACTGGCCCTCATATGTGGGATCTGAACCGGGGCCCTCTGGCGTCCCAAGCCAGTTCTTAACCATCGTGCCACTCGGCCGGCCCTGAAAAGTTTTTTATAAGAATGATTCTTAAGCTCTTTGGCCCCTTTATACTCAAGTATTTTTGAGGACCTCAAAGAACTTTTATGTGGTTTCTATCTATCGATAGTTACCATATTAGAAATTAAGACAAAAATTTAAAACAATTTCTATTCCATTAGCTATTAGAGGGATGATGTCATCAGATATCATGTAGACTTTGAAAAATGCCACTGTTTGCTTATGAGAAAACGGGAGTGAAACAGGCAGATAAGGTTGTGTTATGAAAATGGTTTGACCTCGAAGATCACTTGAAGGGTCTTGGGGGCATCACAGGGTCCCAGGCCATACTTTGAAAACCGCAGTTAAGACAAGAAAAGTACAATCGGTTACTCTGGTGACCTACCCCACCTGCATTGTGGCTTTTAAGGGTTCACATTTACACATTGGTGGTGATTGAATAATTGGTTGTTAATCATAACTCAACCATAAATGCCATGTGTCTCGTCCATTCTTGTTGAAGCAAATTAAAATGTAGAGAATTTGACTCCTTTTGAAAAAATGGCAGCTACTTTGACTGGGAATTGTTAGATGTTTAGAAGTGAGCATTCTTCATTCTGTTGATTGTGAGCTTCACTGTAGTGATATCTGGCTGTTTCTTTGGCAAACCTTAAATTTAGGCATCCTGAGTTTTTTCCTCTGGCCACTGGTTAGGGGACTTATCACCTCTTGCCTGGAAAGTGAAGGCCTACCTGCCAGTGCTCAGGGAGCAGAGTGGGAGAAGAGGACAAGGGTGATCTCAGCATCTGGATATTGGATACCGGCTGCATATTGTCTAATGGTTCTCAACCTTATTCCTGTTTTGCTAAGCCTTTCCCCATGTCGCAGGGGTTGGGAACCTGGGCACTGCACTGCTCAGAGTAGTTTCACAGCAGGATTTGGATTTTGATTCTGCCAGTGAGAGATTCAGAAGGTAAAAGAGAAGGAGAAGCCACTGGTGCTACTGCAGCTATGGCACATGGCAGATGTAGGTTTTCCTAGTAAGCTGCCTCCGTCCTGGGGGAGCTGGGGTCATCTGTGCAGTTCCTTGTGATGCTTGTGCATCCTGATTTCCTGAACACGAGTGGTGGTTTCTCTGACCGTAGTAGCTATTACTAAAGCTCTTCCCATGATTTTGTAAGAACTCTAAGTCCCTGTATTAAATCCCTTTCTTCCTGAAAGACCTAGAATAATTTGTATTTTCTGACTAAATTTGGATTGATAGACGTACATTACACACGCATTTCTAAGTTCCTGTGTATTTAGGATGGGACTCCTATTGTAAACTGAGCTTGTTGTCCCATAGGCCTGAGTCCTTTGCCTTAACTTCTTTAGAGAATAAATCTCCCATAGTTTGCTGGTGTGGGAGGGACCACTTAGAGTGGAGGAGGGCTCTGGGGCTCTGATTACTACCTAGACAGGTTTCTAACCCTTCCTCCTTATTTAAGTCCATATTTGATCCTCAGCTGGAGTCTTTCGGGAATTCTGGGGTGTAAATCAGATTTTATCTTGGCTTTCCCTGCTGCCGCCCTAGGATTCAGCTGTGTCAGTATGTTTTAGTGTTTTTAGTGCTTATCCATCTGCAGTCCAAGTTCCAGATTTTGTTGCGTGGTTTATGTTTCTAAAAAATCCTTTTATTGGTCTTTTATTTGGGTTTCAGAAAGGAGTAAAATTGATGTATGTGTGTAGTTTACACGAGGTACCCTAGAATCCTACTTTTCCGAATGAATAATCAGAAAGTCACTTGCTGTCTCTTTTTGGCAGCAGTTCATTACCTTTGAAGTTGTGTCATTTTTAGAGTTTTGGAACATAAGAGATGGTGCTGATCCTGTCTGGGAGCCGTTTTAGGAAAGGTTGTGTTCTCAGCTCATATTGAACCTGGACATCTGGGCAACTCTGAATCCTGTGTTTACTCCCCTGCGTTCTTCTTCCCGTGGACTGGACCTCAGCTAAAGGTACCGCCATCATTTAGTGCCCTAGGCTGGGTGATGTGATGTCATCCACCCTACCTCCCTCTCCCTCTCTCTCTCTCTTTTCAAAAAAATTGTGTAAAATACACATAACCTAAAATTCACCTTCTTAATCATTTTTAAGTATACAGTTTAGTGGTATTCAGTACATTCACATTGTTGTGCAACCATCACGGCTATCCGTCTTTGGGACTTTTTTCATCTTGCAAAACTGAAACTCTTTCCCGGTCCAACAGTAACTCTGCAGTCCCCCTTCTCCCCAGCCCCTGGCAACCACAGTTCTATTTTCTGTATCTGTGAATTTGGACTGCTCTAGGTTCCTTATATATAAGTGAGATCATAACAGTATTTGTGCTTTCGTGGCTGGTTTATTTCACTTAACATAATGTTTTAAGGTTCTCATGTTATAGCAGGTGTCAGAATGTCCTTCCCTTTGAAAGCTGAATGATATTTCATGGAAAGTAGAGACCACTTTTGTTTATCCGTTTATCTGTCGATAGACACTTGAGTTGCTTCCACCTTTTCCCTATTGTGAGTAATGCTGCTATGAACAGGGGTGTATCTCCCTCTCATTTACATCACATCCTATTAGAGGCCGGGCCCCCAGGTCCTGGCATCGCCTCCTCTCTCCTGCCCCCTGCCAGGGTTCAGGCCCACATCATCTCCTGCCCGGGCTCTTGTAGCAGCCTCTTCGCTGACCACCTCGCCTCCCTCCCAGTCTGGCGCATTGTATCCTCAGTTGTTTTTCAACAGCCCCATCAGACTCTCCTAACATAGCACATGGTGATCCAGCTTTCCTTGCCAGTGTTGCCACTTAGCACCTGCCCTCTGGTTGCATTCCTTTCGGCCTAAAGGACTTTGTGTTCTTCTGATGATGCTTCATATGATCTCACCCATCCATGTGTTGGCCCATGCTCGTCCCTCAGCCTGGGGTGCCTTCTCCCAAGCCCTCACCGCCCTGCGAAAACCCCGCCTGGTCCTTAACCATCAGCCCAGGTGTCCTATGTGAGCTGCTCCCCCCATCCCCAGCTGAGTCAGACGCCTATTTTCCTGTGCTGCCAAAGCACTTTGTCCGACTCTGTGATGGTTGGCAAACTGAATGTTAAAACCACAGAATAGCTGAGGTCTTACAGAAGTATAGGGGGGAAGAGTAAAGGACTAAAAACTCTGTTGTTTGTGAGCCTGTACTAGAAAGCTGCATCTTTTCTGTTTTTCTATTTAAAAGAGAAAGTACGACCCTATATTTTTGGCATAAAAATGTTATTAAACTAGCCAATATCATGTTTGTATTTTTATTATATTATCTGACAAGTCGTAAACTTGACCCTTGAAAAGCCAGGGAAAGGTGTTTTGGGTTCTTGGTGAGTATTTAATGTGTTGTGGCTCTAGGGGCCTCAGGGAGGCTTGGTAGATGTGGCCACACAGGGCGCCCCCTCAGGGTGATGACAAGAGGGCTGGTCTCTGTGGGTGGAACCAGGTCTCTGTGCTGCTGCTCACGGTATTATGGGCCATCGATCAGCCCAGGACTCCCCGTGTTCCCGTGTACAGGGGAGATGTGAACGAGAGCTCCTGTTTTTGGGACTAGAACAGCAGAACGATGCAGCCATGATAAGAATTTAATGAATCTGAGCATACCTCCAGATTAGAGATGTTGCTTGAGGTGCAGAGTATGTGTTATGTGATACTATTGAAAATAAAACATTTTGTTTTGTATTAATTAGCAAGTATTCATACTTGTTTAGAGCCTACTATCCACCCAGCATTGTGCTAGGTGCTGTATTGGGCAGGGGAGGGTGTGAGTATTTGGAGAGAAACAGGAGCACGGGAAGGAAGACTATGGCATGGGTCTTTCTATCCTAGTGCAGTGTGAGTGCCAATTTTGAGTATCTATTATGAGTCAAACACTGTACTAGGTACTGTTATATACATTATCTTATGTAATTACAATAGTAATTGGCTTGTAAATCATAGTTAGTGTCGTTGCCCTATTTTACAGAAGAAACTGAGAGTCAGAGAGGTTAGGTAGCTTGTTTAAGGACTTGTTCTAAGACTGGTATGTGACAGAGATAGGACATAGGCCTGATGGGTCTTGAGGTTAGACCCTGAAGCACTTAGAGGATATTTCTGTTTTGAACAGTGTAGCTCTGATAATGTGTGAATGGAGATTTCAGGCATGGGAATAATCCATGAAATCTAAAAGAGTTACTGGCCTGGACCACTGATTAGGATCTGAAAAGGAGGCAATTTGGAGGAGGAGGGGACAGAGGCGTGGAGGTGGGACCAGCTTGGTGTGTGTATGAATGTGAGGGAGCTAACTCTCTTATGGAAGAGAGGATTACTGGGGAGGCTGGAAAACAAGTGGGACACAAAGGAGGTTGGTCTTGATCAGGTGACACCAGATTGGCTGGTCAGATAGGAGCAAGGGAACAGGGTGAGGACAGTGGGTATTCAGTGTGGCTTCTCTGGAAGTGGAATGAGGAACAATAGGTTAGGAGGTGGGGAGATTTGAATAGGAATTCACCTAGGAATCTCTTGTAATATTGGGGGAGGGGTGCTTTCATTAGGGTGCTTTCACACAGGATAGAAATAGCAAGTGGTGGGAATAAATGCAACAGAGATTTTGATAAAAGATGTGGCCCAACTTGGTGACAGAATATGCAGTGGGTGAAGGCGTGGGAGGAGTTAAGGATGACATCACAGCTTGTTGCTTGGGAGTTGGAGTGAATCAAGGACAAAAATGAGGAAGATGACATGGTCAGTACAAGTGGGCAAGTACTGTATGTCCACTGGGAAAACTGGGACTGGAATGGAACTCGGAGGCCAGGGTTCGGCCTGCAGAATCTCACAGTCCCTAGTTTAGAGGCCCTGGATTTTTGAGTAGCTCTTCCTTTTGAAGGGCCCCAGGGCCCCACCACTTTGCTCCTGGGATCCTTTCCCCTAAGCTGTGGAGTGAGCAGTGACTGGCATATGCCTCTTGCTCTCCCACTGATTGGCTCAAGTTCCTGAGAAACTCGAACAGGAGCCTGGGGCAGTGTTTTTTCTAGGAGTAAGAAATTTGAACAGATAATTATGTTGCACAAGTAGTGGTAGATAGAATACATGTAGACTTTACTGTTTTATGAAATAAAATCACTCTAGGGTAAATTTGCCCCGTGTTAACTACATGAGCGATTGGCCAAGAGGCTGATGGTTCTTCTAAGTTGCAATTATGAAAACTTTCTCCTGATCAAACCAAGTGTTGCTTTTTTGTCGTGGTTAAGTTTTTGGGTGTGGCTGTAAAGTTGTGACCTGTACATAGATGTCTCTGTTCCCAGAAGTTCTTAGAAATAGGTTTGGCGGTCTAGCAGGATTAGTGGGTTAATTGGCCAGGAGGACGAGAACAGGTCGGCCTGGAGGTGAGGAGTGGGGCGGGGTGAAAAGTAATTCCCATATTGTAGCCTTTCAGAATAACCGCTGAATTGCCCCTTTGGACATGTCCTTTGGGCAGGTGCTGCCATTGAATCTCCAGTCTGAGGCTTTGGAAAGAGCCTCCGTTGGTGTGGGCTCTCTCTCCAGGTCCCCACCAGCAGAGCAGGACCATGGACAGATCCAGTGGCTGGGCACAAGTGGATGAGGGTGGGTGAGCTGTGGGGCTGCCAAACCCTGCAGCTGCTTCACCGGCGTCTCAGCCCCGCACCTTGGGCCTTGTCACCGTTTTTTGTCAGGAAGCTGTCAGCCTGGAGCTGCCACCTCCCAGGGACTCCAGCTGTCCCTTTGAGTTTGGGGAGTGGAGCTGGTGGGGTCTGCTGCATCCCCTCTCCTCCCCTGCAGGAAAGCCTGGCACATGCTACTTACTTGAGTGGGATACCTCGCCTTTGCTTGTCCCTTCTGCGTTCCTGGAACAAAACAGCCTTGGAAAAAAAAAGAGAAGACACTGCTCTTTTCCCCAAGCGCCCATGATGGTGTGTGCTTGCCGACAACCGCCCACCTAGCTCCTGTCACCAAAACAACATCTGCTTCTTATATGTACCAGGCAGTGTGTGGGGGGCCAGACTGGCCCGGGTTCAGATTCCCCCACCCTTTACTACTTAGTAGCAATGTGACTTCAGCAAATGCCTTAATGCCACTGAATTTCTCTGGGCCTTGCATTTCCTCTCTATAGTACCTACCTTGCAGGGGTGTTGTAATCGTGATTGCCCATAAAACGTTACTTATTGCTCTCCATCTCTGTAGTGGGATTTAGTGGGAGGGATCCCTTTGAGAAGAAGGCGAAATGGGATTTATACAGTCTTGGCTTTGCCACAGAACGCCATGCTGTGCCTGGTAATTCTGCAGGAGGCTTTCTCTGCCCTGCAGTGAAAGCCCTTGGCATGAGTGTGTGCTGGCCTCTTTGGCAGGGGGGTGGGGGGGGACACTCTGTTCAGGACTATTATTCATCCTCGAGTTCAGCTCCTACTGATGGGCTTTTATGGCTTAACTGGGAAACCTAATGCTTATGTTGAATGTAGTTTGTCAGGGGA
Organism: Hipposideros armiger; assembly: GCF_001890085.2. Lineage (NCBI taxonomy): Eukaryota > Metazoa > Chordata > Mammalia > Chiroptera > Hipposideridae > Hipposideros > Hipposideros armiger. The sequence goes on along the minus strand of NW_017732006.1, from coordinate 337,281 downwards.
AATGCACCCTGAAGGAAACCACCACTTTTAGAAACTAAGAAGAAATTACTATAAAAGGTTTTTACCGTTGACGAGGTGGTTTCACATTTTGCCCTTTTAGATTTAGCCGGGAATAACTTCGACGGGTTATGGCTTCAGTTTAGCACAGCTGCAGATGCTCGCCTTTGTATCTTCATCCTTGGACGAGTTTTATTTTGCCCATTTGTCCTGTGAGCATCACCGTAGCCTACTGCTCTTCGTGCCCTGCCCGAACCCTTCCCCAGCTGTTTGGGTGACAGTGTCCTCAGTGCTCCAAATACCCACAGCAAGGATTTTGTTTTATACGTAGGAAAAAAAGTTAATACATGACGCCTTAGTGCGATAGTAGATTTACAGCATGTCAAAACCTAGCCGTTTGGACTCTGCCTTTAGTCTGTGCAGCACTAAGACATCGGAGTTCTCTGCAGAGGGCAAAACCTCCAACTTGGAGCAAGCTGGAAGAACAATTACTCCATTAACGTTTCTATTTTTTTCTTAACACTTCACGGCCCCAGCATGATTTATCAGTGTTCTGCAGAATGCTTGGGATTAGATGCATTTGTTTTTTTCTACTTAGCTCATGCAGACGAATTTATTTCAGTGGATTTACTGTTGAAGCCAAGGTTTTGGATTCTGCACATATTGTATCTTGTCACTCTGTGTGTGTCTTTCCTTGCTCTCCAGCCTACTTTTGGACAGTGCTTTTCTCCATAGTCCCCCTTTCTGTGGGTTGCGTGCTTGCTGCGCTTGACCTGGAGCCTCGTTTTACTTCCTTATTGCACATTTGCTTGCCATCTGCATGCACTTAATGTTTTGTGTTTTGAAACCGTTGTCTGTTTGTGTTGCTCTAGAAGCCAGAATGTACTGGGGATCTGGGCTCCGGCCGTTGGAATATTCATATCTATTATTCAGATATGGAAGTACCCGACAGGGTGAATTAATAGGCAGATGGCTGCTTGATGAAAGCCCGAGTTGAGCAGAGAGAGGTGGGTGGTCTATAAAGTAATGAGTCAAAACAGCTAGGGATTGTCCTTGATTCTTCCACACACCCCTACCTCTAATCCATCTTCTGTACTTTTGAGCTCGATCCTAAAATTAGTATCCTGAGTCTGCCTGTTTCCCACTGTCTGCTACGAGCCCCCTGCCCCCTTTCTCCTGCCACCTACCCCAGGCTTGGCCACCCTCTTGCCTTGTTTAGACAAGGGCTGTCTACAAGAACTTTCTGGGATGCTGGAAATGTTCTGTTTCTGCACTGTCCAATATGGTAACCCCCTAGCCACATGTGACTCCTGAGCACTTGACTTGTGGCCAGTGCGACTGAGAAACTGAACTTTTAAGTTAACCTAATTTAAATTAATTTAGATTTAAATATTCACATGTGGCCAAGTGGCTACTGTATTGGACAGTGCAGGTCTAGACTATGTATAATAGCCTCGTAACTATACATTGTCTTGAGCCCCTCCCCATAATTCTCCCCGAGTGATCTTTTAAAAATGTAGATCAAGTTATGGCACTTCTCACTTTAAAGGCCTCCAGTGGGTTTGCATCCCATTTAGTGTGAACTCCAGCTCTTCTCACGTTGTGAGGCCAACTCCGCTGGCCTCTGCGGGCTTCCTCTCCTATCCTGCTATCTCCTCCCCCTCGTTGGACTCTAGCACTCTCACTTGCTCTCTGGTTTTTGAGAACGTAGCCATGCTTTTCCTGCAGTTGTGGTTTTGCACATGGCTCTTCATCTAGCTAGGGTGCTCTTCCCACTTTGCTTGCCTGGCCCCTCATCCTTGAGATCTCCCCCACCCCCACCCCTGCCAGCTCCCCATCCCCAGCTATATAATGACCCCAACCCTCTTGCCTCTCCACCCTCCCTCAGGCTTCTCCATCACTCTTATGACTGCTGGAAATGATCTCTTATACCTCTTGCTTGTTTATTTTCTGTCTCTTCTTATTAGGATGTAAATGTCACCAGGGCACCAACCTTGCTTGTCTCTTTCTCTCTCGCTGATGAATAAACTCCTGCCCCGTGCCCCCACCCACTTCTCTGGCCCCCGGAGAAGACATCACAGCCTCATTCTCTTTCACAGCTTCTTTCCAGACTCCACACAGACCATCCCCCTTCTGTAAAGTTGGGCGGCATCCAACTGGGGTACAGTGTCCTTGATGTGTTTCATTTTTTTCTGTTGTAATCACATTCTAGGCTGCCTCCCTGAGAATACACTCCTTATCACCTCTCTTTTACTTGTATGTTCCCAAATTTCCTTAGCTATGCATTTTGAAATATCTCTTGGTTATTTCAGACTACACTTTTACTTTGAATACTGAGAACATGCAGCCCCTTAAAACTGTGAGGTTGGCATGTGAAAGCCTAGGGAAAGCTTTGGTTAAGAAAAGGGAACATTCTGCAACAACATGGATGGACCTATTGTCCATCCTTAGGATATTATGCGAAGTGAAATAAGTCAGACTGAGCAAGACAAATACCACATGATCTCACTTATATGTGGAATCTAAAGAACAGAATAAACAGGCAAACAAAACAGAAACAAATCCATAGTTTCAGAGAACAAACTGGTGGTTACTAGATGGGAAGGGGGGTTAGGGGGTTGGGTGAGAAAGGCGAAGGGATTAAGAAGTACAAACTGGTAGTTACTAAAAAGTCACGAGGATGTAAAGTACAATATGGGGAGTAGTCAATCATATTGTGAAAGCTATGTATGGTGTCAGATGGGTAGTACACTTATTGGGGGATCACTTCACAAATTATGTAAATACCTAACCACTACACTGTACACCTGAAACTAATATAAAATAATACTGAATGTCAGCTATAATTAAAAAAAAGAAAAAAAACCAGTCCCAGGGATATGTAGTGCAGCGTGGGGAATATAGTCAGTAGTGTTCTAAGAACTACGCAGTGTCTGGTGGGTAGTGGACTTGTTGGGGTCATCACTTTGTGAACTATGTAAGTGTCTTATCACTATGTTGTTCCGTATGCCTGCAACTAATAAAAAAAATTTAAAGCAAAATTAAAAAAAAAAAGAAAAGGGAACATTTGAACAACTGCCTGTTCTATTCCATGTACATATGTTAGGTTCTAAAGACACTCAGTTAAAAAAATTTTATTGTTTTATTATTAAAAAAATGAATCCATGTTTCTGAAGAAAAATTAGAAAATGTCAAAAGACAGCATGAAGAAAAAAAGTCCCACATTATCTCTCCATGCTGAGATAATATCATGCCATGCAGTGTATACATGTCACGTATATGATGACATCATACACACTCTTTTGTGACCTGCTTTCTTCCCTCAAAAATACCCATCAGTAAAATGTCATCACAAGTCAATTTTAAATGGCTGAAGAGTGTTACATCTCATGATTATATTGTAAATCGCTAAACAAATCTGTTCTTGAGCATTCAGGCTATTTCCTTTCACTATTACAAACAGCTAAATTAGTTCATTCCTTTTCCTTTTTTCCTTAATAATCGGTGTTCCAGAAAATACCACGTTCTTGTCCCTTTTGCCTCCCTTTTGCGCGAGTGTGTGAGTCACCGTCTTCCTGGGGTGTTAGCATGTCATTTGTCCTGGACGTGGATTTGTTGTGACTCCTTCTACCTACATCATGTTTCTCTTTGTGGCAATGACCGCTTGTTTTCCACACTGTCCTGTAGTTCTAAAAACAAGCGTTACGCAGCGACTGTTTCCTGAGTGCGTTGCTTACACGTGCTCACTCTCCCTTCCTGTCTTCCAGCGGGGCGCCGGTCTCCAAGAACACACCCTTGTAAACAGAGTTCTCTGAACACCTACTGATGGACAGTGTGGTGTATTTTTATTTAGGATGACTGTTCACCTGCTACTCTCAAACGTGGTGTAACCTTGATCTTTATATTTGCCACTATTTTAATATTCTTTCAAATGGCAGGCAGTACAAAGAAAGGTGACTCTGTCCTTGATGTTACTTCTGAAGAGTACTTAGGGTACTGCAGTGTAAAGTATGGATAGAGCATATCTATATTGAAATGCATTGAAGAGTGGGTTTAAACAATGCTTGGGCTTCTAATACTGCTCTTCTCTCTTGTGGTTTCCTGGTGGAGTGGGAAACGTTTTCAAAGGGAATCCTAAAGCCTTCGAGAAGCCCTGAGTGGTTTTCTTGACTTCCTTGTGATTTCAGGTTTCTAAATCCAGTCTTGCATCTTGGTCAAGTTTCTGTGTAGTGCATTGTGAAAACGATCATTAGAATCTTATCTGGCTAAGGACATGCAGAGAAGCACTTTGGCCACCCTGGGCTGGGTGGCATGGGGTGTGGATATGGCAGCCATTGTCCTGAAAAGCCACGTCAGGCTGGCTTGGTTACAGAAGGTAGGTGAGCTGGGGCAGTGGGGTTCAAGTGTCCAAGCTGCTCAGAGTGTGACTTTAGCCAAACAAACCGGAAAAGCTAGTATTCTTGCTGGTGTCTCGGGCTGTGTTTCTATGCATGGCCATCCATTTTCTTCTGATGATCCCCATTCTTTAGTTTTACTGAAGACTTGAAATGGAGCCTGTGCTAGGAAGTATTTTAAATCCAGATCAGAAGGGCACTGAGGACCACGTTGAGAAAGAGAGAGACTTTAGTTTACTATGTACCTGAGCGACAGACACATAACTACACACAACTGCCATTTGTCCCCTAAGTGTTTGTTCAACCCTGCTCTGTACCAGATACGGTGTTTGGAATTCAGTAATGAATGCGACGCAATTTTCCTGCTCTCAAGGAGTGACTGTGTAGCTTGGCTTCTGAATGTAGTGGCCCCAAATGAAGGAAGCTTGGGTTTCTCACAGCTACTGATTTCAAATTAGCAAGATGCTCTCGGCTGTGAAATGCAAGTGGGTTTGCCCTTAAGGACCGTCAGCACGGAATGAGCAGGGAGATGTGGGATCGGTCATGGGCAGAGGCTAGCAGGGTGGATGGGGGGACAGGTGTGGGACCTGGGGAGTATCTACAGTTGTGTGGCATTGACCTGAGGAGCCAGTTTTGATGTGGCTGCTCCGAAGGCTCCAGGCGTCCCTGAAGGTCCTTGAATTGATGCTTTCCTGGCAGTGAGGCACTCAGAATTGGGCAGTTCACCTAGCTCTAGACCAGTGCTACTCAAAGTGTAGCCGGCTGACTGGTGCCAGAAGGTAAGTACAAACATTGAGAGTAAGTGTTTAGAAATGTCCATAGCAACATGACTGTGCAGCCACAGCCAAGTACGTGAGCAGTGGATTGGTTTGTTTGACTGGGATGTAGACCCATTGGGGTTTTGTGGGACTTACACATGTGAGTTCACATCTGGCTGGAGCTGGGAACTAGCCATGTGCAGTGGGACCACGTGTCTTTTCTTAATGAACAGAAACAAAAAGAAACATACAACAGCCTAGTCCTTCAGTACAGTAGTGTGAGAAACGCCACTCTAGACGGAGCGTGGCGGTAATGGCAGGTGAGGTGGTGGGCCCCAAAGCCAAGAACGTAAATAAATCCAAAACCAGTTATCGCATTCCAGTTTCATTTCAGGCTAATGTCCAGGCTTTCCTTCCGTTCTTCCCTTTCCTCTGGTCAACAGATGTGTTTGTTTTTTTTTCATTAACATTTTTCTATGGACATTATACAGAATTTTATACATATTTTGCATACACATTATACACTATTCATCAATTTGTCACTTTGAATAATGTTATAGTATTTTGTTGTGTTTATATGCTGCAGGTTCTTAGCTCCTTCTTTTGGGACCATTGCTACTTTTTCCTATCATAAATAGTCATCTTTCAATATTTTTGTATAAATTAAGGTTTTTTTCCTCCTCTTTCTTTTGGGTTCCTGAAGTCTGCACCCAACGGAGAAATACTGTGTCAAGGAGTCACGGTTTTATTGCTCTGTAGAAAGACAGAACCGATTTATTTGTGGAAGTGGATATACAGGTTTTCTCTGTGACTTAGGACTGTGTAATTTTAATACTTTTTTGCTAGTTTAGTG
>NW_017732006.1:296593-331003 GCF_001890085.2 Hipposideros armiger | reverse complement strand
AAGCCAGCGACTGATCTGCCTCGCCTGGGAAGAGAGCAATGATGGTGCCAACTTGGGTCAGTGAAGCAACATCCTCCACAACTAGACTGAAGAACAAAACAACAACTTGTCTGTTCCCCTTCCCCCAATTCCCCAGCGCTGTTCCCATCCCCCGAATTCCCCAATAAAAATCTTAAAAAAAAAAAAGATTGCTTTCCTGTATTTACTTCAGGAGGTAGTGAGGATTCAGGATTTAATTATAATGTTTTCTCACAGTTAAAACTAAACAATCCTAAAAAAAACTTTACCAAGTTGAATGTTGGCATCTTGAAATTTTATCAGTTTTACATAGTTGGATGTAAGCTTTTCTGCATTATAGTTTACATCTTTACCCCTTCTGTTTTTGTTGGTTTCCAATTTGTTTCATTATATTTTGTTGGGTAAAACTTGTTCATTAGTGTTTATGTTTTTGTATTCAACCATGCCGTGTCTTGTGTGATTTTGTATCTTCTAGGCCAGAAGTTATGTTTCCCTTCACAAGTGGCATAAACACGCTATTCTGCTCTTTTCTAGTTTTTAAAATGCTAGCTCTTGGATCTTTCTGGACCTTATTACAGTGTTTGTTATAAGATGTGGTTCTAGGTTAATTTTCTTCTATACTGATGTATAACTGTACAAGTAACTTTTATTAATGATTTCCCCCTCATTTTTGTGTTTCTTGTGGTTTGACATATATTAAGCAATTATCATAGAATAAATATATTTCTGGAATCTCCATTGTTGTGCTACCATTTATTTAAAAAATTAACTGAATATAGATGAGTTTCATTTGTAATCTATTTTGATAAAGCATTCTACCGCCATGACTTGAAAAAAGTATCTCTTTGTATTCTTTCCTCTAATTCTTCAAGTTGCATTTCACTGTCAGTTGGTACAGTTCTCTAAACCTGCCTGATTATTATTTTTTAATTAATTTTATTTTTTTCTAAAGACAGATTGCACCAAATCTTAAGACCATGGGCACTGGACATTAAGAAAGAGTTCTACCCCAGTGTTTACAATCTAATGCAGTTCCTTTTCTTCCTCTGTGTACTTTGCTAGCATTATTAAAAAAACCAAGATGTGATCCTACAATAGTTTCTGCCATTTTAGTGCAGTGCTTATATAGAAGGTCCTGCCTGATTTCTTGGCTGCACTTTTGGCTACATGAAGACAAGTGCTTTATGGTGATTTTAGTGGGGGTATGGCTGGTAAATGTGAGGATGAGGTTGAGGGTTTGAAAACTCTTAAAGAGTCATTTAGCTTAACTCTGATCCCAGGTTCGAAACCATTCTCTGTGCTTTGGTTACAAAGGACTTGGGAGAGATTTGTCAGAACAGGCCTGTCATCATTAGTGAAAGAAGCTGTAGGTGGCATGGAGTATTGAGTTTGTATGTGAAACAAAGTGTCTTAATGGGATCACTATTTAGATATTAATCAGGCAAGAGGGGAAAAAGTGCAGATCAGTAGGCTGGGTGTTTGTTTGTTCTATATGTTGTAGCTTTTAAAGTGTTTTCTGTCACAGTGTGTCCTGAGTTTTTAGAATTACTGGCAAGTTCCCTGGACGGAGCTTCCGTCTCAAAGCTGCTAGTGGAGGGGCATACACTGCCTCAGAGGTCAGCCCGTGTGTCTGATGGAAGACGCCCATGGATGCTTGTGATAGAATCCTTCCTTATGTGGGGCCATTAGTCCGTGAGTGCCAAAGCATTTTTTTCTCTCTGATTATGGACTTTGTGACAGTGTCAACTGACTCTAGGAATTGAGAATAAATGTTTGGCATATTAAATTTTATCAAATTCCCTAATAATCCAAAAACTCTTGGCAATGAAGTTAGCAAAGGCTTTATGATTATTTTAGAGATTACTTTATAAATTTTTACTTTATATAGCTTATTCTCTATTTTTTCTTCAAAACATGCTGTATACTTAAACATTTTCCTTCTGCCTGCTGATTTCTTGCTTCTCCCACTAGTTGCCTAATACATTTTTCTGACAGGTTAATATTTGTGTGGCTGTCAGACTCACTTTTTTCTTCCTTCTGATTGTTTCCCCCAATTGTAAATTAATTGAGACATTAGGAGATACATGTAGCACACAGAACTTTTAGCTTACAATAAACAATTACAATGTTTACGTAGTGCTTTGCAGCACAGAATGTATTTCATACCCTTTGAACTTCATGAAGAAACCCTGTGAGGTGGGGATTATAGGCACGGCCTTATTTAGAGAGAAAGATACTGAAGTGCAGAGACTGTATGACAACCTGTTGTTCTAAGCCTCAGGGCAGGTTCAGGACCTCTGGTTACAAATCTCATATTTTCTCCAGGTTATCTTCTGGTTTGCGCCCTTTTTGATCAAATTACATTGTATTGGAAGAGACTGGAAGTGTTACGTTTATAAAACCACAATATGTGGGCCGGCCGAGTGGCGCGATGGTTGAGAACTCGCTTGGGATGCCAGAGGGCCCCGGTTCGGATCCCACATATGAGGGCCGGTGACACTGCCCTCTACAGCTAAGATGCTGAACGACAGCTCAACCTGGAGCTGGGCTGCCATGAGTCGCCGGCGACGGCGTAGGCTGCAGTGGGTTGCCATGGGCTACCGTATGTAGCCAGCAGCCAGCGTGAGCGGCCAGCAGCCGCAGTGAGCGGCCGTCCAGAAGCCGGCGACTGATCTGCCTCACCCTGGAAGAGCGCAATGATGGTGCCAACTTGGGCCTGTGAAGCAACGTCCTCCACAACTAGATTGAAGAACAAAACGACAGCAACTTGTCTGTTCCCCTTCCCCCAATTCCCCAGCACTGTTCCCATCCCCCCAATTCCCCAATAAAAATCTTTAAAAAAAAAAAACCACAATATGTGGTGCTCAGTTTAATGGGCTTAATGAATAACTGACCGTTAGAATGATGCAGTGTTTTTTCTTAAGGTTTATGACCATGCCAAAGAACATGTTTATTTAAAGAAATCTTTTGAAAATACCTGATTTATTGATTAAGTGGATGTAATGTGTTGCTTCTTGGTGAAGAACTTTTCTAATTTTATTCAGATGATTTCATTGAAGGGAAAAAAGTTATCCAGAGCATAAGATATATAATTCTGAGTGTTTCGGATGCTATTTTATAGTCCAGTTTGAAGATTTTTATTTGTATTTGTTGCCAGAATATAAAATTTAAATAGATTTTTGTCATTTAACCTGTATCTCATGACCTTGCTAAATTCATGAATTAGCTTTACTAGTTATTTTTAGTAGTTTGTAGATTCCTTAAAATTGTCCATATAAACTATAATGTCATCAGAAAATTTAGACCGTTGTACTTCTTTTTTATCTTTATGCCTTTTTCTCTTCTTGCCTTTTACAATATATATGCTACAGTAATAGGCATATATTTAACTAATGCTGTTACAATGTTCTCATTGTGACACGACTTCTTTATGTCTGCCTTATAAATCATAGTTACAATGTTGGAGAATTTTATTAGAAATTTTTAAAAAATCTTGAATTATTAGAACTTTAAAAATTATTTTTCATATATTGGTAGTGAGCATCAGTATCTGCTTTGATATTGTAATTTGTGTTCCACTGAAATGCAATGTGAGACATTTTGATAGGTGTTTGTTGGCAATTCTTACAGGTGTTTAAGAAATTTATTTTTATTATTTTGAGGGAGCTTTAAAAAAATCCACTCTCATTGAGGCAACAGTGGCTAATTTTAGATGCTAAGTTTACAGAGAAGCATGTTAAGCAAAGCGAGAGAAAAGGAGAGATGAAATTGGGGTAGAAAATTGAGTATCTAAAATATAAACAATATTTTTGGCTGTTCATTGTAGCAGTATGTCTGTAATTAAATAATATTTGAAATATTACATAGCAGGATAAAAAGAACAGATTCAAATTGAACTCCAGTACTTCCAAGCTGTGTGAACTTGGGCAAGTGATGTACCCTTAGTTTTCTTAAAAACTGTAAAATGGAAATAATAACACACAACTTGCATTGTTGTTCAGGTTAGAAATAATATATGTAAAGAATGTGATACATATCAGGCAATAATATGTAGTTATGATTATTATAGGGCTGCATCCTTTAGTATTTACTGATTAAGTTATTATTTATGTATTAAATTCTTCTAATTTATTAATGGGTACCATCAAATATCATGTGTCACCAAAGAAAGGAAACGATATCTTCAAAGAACGCTGTCCTGCTAAAAGGATATAAAAACCTGATGTTCCTGGAGATTCACACTGAAAAATGAGGAAGAACGATGATAAAACACTGCAGTGATGGTAGTTGGGTCATTTGCCCTTTTTTCTGTCCCTTATCATCATTTACCCCAGTTCGGAGAGTCGGACAAGCATGTTTACTTCCCGGGGCAACTGAGCATCTCAGCTGACAGGGAGAGCGTGCTCGGCTGTCCAGGAGCACCTGGAACCAGGGCTGGGTGGGCACTGCCCTGTGGGAGGCTGTGGAGCCACTCGAGGGTCACTGCAGATGACTGTGACAGCCAGGTGGCCTTGGCCAGGCTTTATCTTCATCTTTCACCTCCCTTCCTCTTCCCCTTTTCTGTATCTGGACTTGACTAGGCGTCTGTGGCTAATGTGTAACCTGTCTCTTTCTTCTAGAATTCAGAAGGTGGACTCTATGTATGCATGAATACGTTTTTGGCCTTTGGAAGGGAACATGTTGAAAGACATTTTCGGAAAACTGGACAGAGTGTGTACATGCACCTGAAAAGACACGTGCGAGAGGTGAGAGATACGCTTTTGGAGAATTGGCCTTGAAATCTTTCCTGTAACATTGTCTTTGTGTGTTTATCACATGGGGATTTTACTCTGCCCATATAACTTCTGATTCCCTTGGATGATGGGAAACAAACACAGGACTGTTTGCAGAAATTCATAGACTTACTCAAACCTTATCTTAACCAGCTTTGTTTTTCTTTTCCTCTAAACCTTGCGTTGGAGTTAAGAAGACATGGGTTGACTGGAAAAAATTAAATAAAAAATTATAGAAAAGTACACAAAATCAAGCCAGAAATACTCCTGGGTCCAAAAGTCGGATATAAAAAGTATTTGGGTATTTTTGCTTCAGATTTTTTTATTTTAGTTTAAGAACTATCCTGAAAGCTCAAGTCCCTTTTGTTTCTCTCATTCTCTAGAAGTAACCATGGCTGTGAATTTGCTCTTTCTCATTCCTATGCATGTCATTATATTTTATTCACATGTAAGTATTTATGACCAATATATAGAATGACTCTGTGTTTTAAAGATGTAGATAAATGGTATCATATTGTTACCTATAATTCTGTGTAAAGCTTTCCCTTTCAACATTGCTTTTGAAATCTATTCATGTTGGAATGCATTTGGTTGTACTGGATTCATTTTAATAGTTGTTTGGTATTCCATCTTACGAGTACCTTGTTATTTATTATTCTTTTCTCCTATTGATGAATGATTAGATTGTTTCCTTTTTTTTCTTTTCTTCATAACAGTGCAACAATTAATATTTTTATCTATTTCTCCTGGGGGTTCGCGTGCAAGATTTCTTTAGGAAATATTGGGTTATTGGAAAAGTCATGACGTATTTTTTCTATATTTTCACATTAGCAAAAATGCGTCATGACTTTTCCGACAAGCCAATATGTCTAGAATTGCTAATGCGGGCTTGTGGGTATGTTTATCTTCATTTTTTTCTAGATATTGTCAAATTCTTCCCCACAGTGGTTGCACCAACTTATGCTCCTATCTGCAGTGACTGTGAACTTGTTTTCCCACAGCCTCACCAATGCTCGGTCAGACTTTTGATTTTTGCCAATCTAATGGTTGTGAAATGGTCTCTAAATATTTGGCATTTCCTTCAGTGAGGCTTGACAATCTTTATAGTTTACTGGCCATTCCGGTTTTCTCTTCTCTGAGTCACCTCTTCATATTTTTGGCCTATATCTCTGTGGGTTTCTGTTTTTTACAAGTTTGATTTAGTTCTTTTTAAATTCTGGCTGCAAAACCTTTTTGCTTTGTTTATAAATTACCTTGTAGAACAGAAGTTTTGAATTTTGATGTAGTTAGATTTAGTAAACTTCTCTTTACGGATTGTGCTTTTTGTATCTTGTCTAAGAAATTGTTTCCCAGCTCAAGGTCATAATAATATTTCTTCTAATACTTTCATTTTTTTTAGAAGTGTGTGTGTGTTAACATTTTATTTAGATGTTCAGTTTATCTATAATTTATTTTGTATTTGTGTGAAGTGTGGGAATCTACTTTTTATTTTCCATGTTGATACCCAATTGTCCCACTATTACTAAAATTATGCAGTCTTTCCCAGTGATTTATAGTGCCATTTTTAAAATATTTTAACTCGCCCTTCACAGTTGGGTCTGTTTGGGGTCTCAGTTCTTTTCCGTTTATCTTATTTTTCTGTCTCTGCATTGATGTGATAAGTCTTGATATTTGGTAGTACAAGCACTTTTTCCACCTTAATTTTTTTTCCAGAGCTTTCCTTGGTTTAGAAATTTATTTTTCTATGTGGATTTTGTAATCAGTTCATCTAGTTTAAAAAATCCTGCTGAGATTTTGATCGTGATCACAATGAATTTGAAGATTAATGTATAATCCATATCGTTGTGCAAACCCCATGAGGACAGAAACTTTTGTCTGTTTTGTTCACTTCTGTGTCCTCACACTTAACAATGCCCAGCACATCATAGGTGCTTCATAAATACTTATTGAATGACTATTTAAAATGGCATACCTTTCTATTTATCCAGGTCTCTTTTAAGTCCTTCAATAATATTTTGTAATTTTCAGTAAAGGTGCTTATATTTTCTTAGCTTTTTAAAGGTACTTTATATAATTTTTATAACAATTGTTACTGCTTTTATTTTTTTATGCATTTTAAGTGGTTATTGATGGTATTTGAGATATTATTAATTTTCAAATGTTGATTTTTATATTTGGCAACACTGTTCAACTTTCACTTTAGTCTTAATAGTTTATAGGCTATCTAGGATCTTCTAAATCATCAATACTGATTTGAAGTTTATCAAGCCTCTCATCCTAGCCTACCTAATATTTTCTGTGTTTAAATTTTGGACAGTAAGAACAGTAGGAGGAAGAAGAGGAAGAAAGGCCAGGAGGTCAGATAAGCCATAAATCCAGTGATTAACTTTAAAATAATCTAATGTTGGCCTAATATTATATTTACATAATATTAGATTTACATTTATTACTCCTGTTAGAGGGACACAGCAATTCTTACGAAGTCCGCTTTGTCCCACATAAGTCCCATTGTAAGGTGATGAAATTTTAGGAAATGAGGGAAAAAATGAAACTGAGGCCCAGAGACTTGAAATAACTTGCTCACGGTCACAAGTCTGGCAGCAGAATTGTAGAATGCTGGTAGTCTTGTCCAGTTGGCTCTGCCTCTGAAATTTTACATCCAATATTTTACTCTCTGACCACACCCCTTTTTCAGTTTAGCTCTTTCCCTCATTTATTCTGATTTTTATCTGTGGTCCTCCCTCCTTGAGAACTCCAGGCCTGTGAGTTGTCCAGGCAGCCACTTCCCCTGTTTGTTAAGCCTGCTTCTCAGGAGCCATGACTTTCAACATTCTCTTATCTCCAGAAGTCTCCACTGACCCGTATCTCCTTGTCTTGCCTCCTTAGCCGTCCTCCAGAATTCCAGCCAGTCGTCCCATTATTGTCGTCCTCTGCTTTCAAGCACGCACTGCTAGGAATGCCGCGCCGCCCTGGGGTTGGGGTCCATGTCAGATTCCTGGCCTTCCTCCTTCCACTGGGCCCTCTCACTGCCCAGTAAGCCTCGTCTGTACCCTCTCCCACTCCAGACTCTGGCTACTTCCCTCAAGCCTTTACCAGTACCTCCCTCATCATTCTCAGAAGGCGACTTGACCTGTACTTTGCAGAGAAAGCAGGGACCCTTGGACAGGACTCCCTGAACTCCTTTCTTGCCTCTTGGGAACCTCGGCTTCCAGCTCCTCCCTCTCAGCAGAAAGCTGTGTTCCCTCTCTCCTCATGGTCCTGTCTTCTTCTGCTGAGGGAAGCCTGCTTCTTCATTAACCCCCCCCCCCCCACCCCTTACGTCTCCAACCCCTGCCTCCACTGGCTTTTTCCTCCCACCTTGAAAAAGAACACTCCACAAAACTGTGTCTCTGATTTGTATCCTCCTCTAGTTGTCCCATCCTTCATTTAAAGCTTCTTTACAAACTTCTGTTCTCATCATCTCTGCTACACCCCCCTGTAAATTCAACATTGCAGGCCGATTGATTTTCCTGCTAACCCTCCACAGCGGCCAGGTTGTCCGTGACCTCTGTTGTCACGCTTGGTGGATATGCTTTAGCCCTGATTTTACTTCACTTTTTGAGTGTTTGAACTTGTTTTCCTTTGAACTGCTGCTTCCCTGCTTCCTTGGGCACTATTCTTTCCTCGTTTTCCTCCAGTCTGTCACACTGCCCTTTCTCACTTCCTTTCACTAGCATCACTTTTTTCATTTACCCCTTAAATATGGGCATTTCCTAGGATGCCGTTTGTCCCTCTTGTCTCCTTTCTCTGAAAGCTGCTCTTATCAGTGTCATCCCAATTTTTGTTGAACTACTACCTCTGAGCTGATGACTTCCAAATCACTATCTCCCCAGAGCTGGAGATCTGACCATCCACCTCTGACCTGGCTTTTGCTAGGTGGACATCTCACAGGTACTTCAGGCTCAATGTGTCCAGACTGAATGAGTTCTCTATCCTCTTTCTCAGAGTTGTCCCTTGCCTTGAATTCTGGAGACCTAGACCTTCTTTGGATTTTGCTTTCATTCCATAACTGTTTGGTGACCAAGTCTTGTTATCTGGGGCTCCCAAATAGCTCTGAAGTCCGTCCTGTCCTCTGCATCCCTGCTGTTTCCATCCGAGTGCTCATTATTTCTTAAAAGGATGAGTGCTGTGGCTTCCTGCCTGATCTCCTTCTTTCAAACTTGCTGCTTTCAATCCCACCCAGTCTGCGCACTGCACCCAGATTGACCTTTCCAATTGCACATATCTGTGCATCTGTGGCACACTGAAGCTTAAATCTCTGATGTCTCGCCCTTGGTTGCAGGATGAAGTCCAAACTCTGCACGTGATTACAAGGCCCCCCATGATCTGGCCCATGTAGCCTTTCTAAACGTCACTCTTACTCCACCAGCTTTGTGCTCTAGACATAGCAAACCCCTTCTCCTTTCTGGAACACACCATGATTTCATGCCTTTGCACATGTTTTTTGTTTGTTTGTTTGTTTGGGATGCCCTACTTCTACCCCCGTTCTTCTTTTATCTGTTGCATTCCCTGTGGTCAGCATATCCATTTATCTGTTCATCATCCATCTATCCACCTGTCCATCATCCATACATCTATCCATTCATCCATTGTCCATCCAGCAAATATAGCAGCTGCTATATTCCAGGCCTGTTGCTCTTCTTACCTGACCAGCCCTGGTCACATTGTCCATCCCCAGAAGAACCATCATTCCTTCCTTATGATAGGATTGGGCCTTTTGCACAGCCGTCTTAACACTCACTAGAATCTATTGTGCTATTTGTTTGCAAATAAGTTCCTCAGCTATGCTGGTGGGCTCCTCAAGGGATGGAGTGTGTCTTCGTTCACTTTGCAGCCTGAGCACCAGCGCAGAGCCTGACACACAGGCAGAGTCCTGTCTTCTGACCGAGGAGTCCCAGTTTCTCAAACCCTGTTGATTTCTAGTGGTGACTGATGTAGGTGCAGAGGTGACGATCTTTGGAAGGAAGGCCTAGTTTTTTTTTTTTTCCCCTGAGAGGAAGTAGATCTAATTCAAGTCTAAGGTGTGAATCTCACAATTGGGGAGAGCTTTATGTTCTAGTAGGTCTTCATGAAGCCTCCCTCCTTTCTTCCTCCATCATCACGCAGGAATGCAGAGGACAGTGAGGTTAGAAACAATTAAAAAGATGACGTTAGAACAATTAAAAAGATGACATAAACTCCTGTAGCGAGATTTCCAGTGACTACCAGGACTGTTAAATGTGTCCTTGGCACCAGTTTGTTTTATCCTTTTTTTTGAGGCAGGTAAGTGGAGGCGAGAGGAACAGGGGCTCTGAGACCATGGAAGAAAGGGATTCTAAGAGAGGTGACGTGAATTTGGCATTAGTATTTGGAGAGACAGGGTTTTGAGCGAAAGTGTTCAATAATTTTCACAATATCAAGATGTGAACCATAAACTTATAGTAGAAGCTATAAAAACATAATGTGAGGATCACACAGATGAGTCAGCCTTCAATGCCAAATGATAAAATGTGGGAAAGGAAAGTTAGGACTAATAAGAGGACAAACTAAAGAAGCGTCAGGGCCTATATGCTGCCATAACGTGCCCATGTGACAAGGTGCAAGGGTTTGACCCGCCCCCTGCGGTGTCTTGGAAATGTGCTCTTTTCTGTTAGCTGAAAGAACGTACAATGTGGAAATACTGTTTTGGCCATTGGAAATGAATATTTTTATAATCTACTGGAGAGTAAAATTTTTTTGTGTGTCAGAGGATGATGCATGACCTCTTCACAAACACTTGGTGGGTGTTTATTTCATTGCTGCCGAGGACTTCAATGATATGTAGAAAAAACACGAAGCTTAGGATGGCAAACATAGCCAGCCAGCCATCCGTGGGTGCTCCAAAAATGTTTAGGGAGCTTAGATTGACGTGTGATATGACCAGAATGTCAGTGACTATGTATCAATATTTTTTATGTCTTTCAACAATAATTGTTGGGCAAGCCCAGCGCCCACCACGGGGGACCCAGTAGGTGGCAGGGGAACAAGAGCCTCCCCCCTGGAGCCCCCACTATCTTCCCAGAGTAGCTCCAGCATTGAACATGGGCTCCAGGCTCTTAGGAGAATGTGCCGATTTCAAGTTGAAACACCTCCTTCACTTTGAGGCCTGGTTCCACTTCCCTTTCCAGAAATGCTTTCTTTATAATTAGGGAAAACTAATCAGGTAGAACAATTGTATTGCCCTTCATTTACCTTCATTGACCTGGGTCAAGTTCCTGTTTATCCTAGAATTGCTAATCCAGGTTGAGTATTTCCTCTGGACTTTTATAAAAACTGGCAACCTCTGAGATGGACTCTCACCCCTACTCCCAGCTCCCAATTGTTTATTCCACAAGCTGCATTTTAACAATTTTTTTTTTCTTCCAGAAGGTAAAAGGGGCATCTGGTGGAGCTTTACCAAAAAGGAGGAATTCCAAGATGTTTTTAGGTAATATACATACTTATCAATAGCATGCCCAGATTGTGTGTGTGTGTGTGTGAAAAATAGGTTGTTTATTGCTCTACAATTGAACGATGAGCAGAACCAATTTAATTGGAGATGACCTGCCTCTACTTTGTGTTTATGTAGTTGTAAAGGATGTTTTTGGCATTCTTAGTCAGGTTAGTGTTTCAAAGCAATTAACTTACAGTGACAGGAGAGTAATTGTGATTCTGCTCCTGTCTCTTTTTTCACTCCCTTTAAAGAAGAGACAGTTTGTCTTTTTTGAATATTAGCCAAACTACAGACTTTATTCAGATTTTACCATATTTTCCCAATAATGTCCTTTTTTGGTCCAGAATCCCATGTTACATTTAGTTGTCATGTTTCCTTAATCCTGTCTAATCTGTGACAGTTCCTTACTCTTTTTTCTTTTTTTTTTTTCTTTAATAATGGTGATAACTTTTGAAGAGTACTTCCCAGTTATTTTGTAGAATGTACCTCAGTGTGAGTTTGTTTGATATTTCGTCATTATAAATCTGAGGTTATGCATTTTGGGCAGGAGTACCACAGAGTGAGGTGCCCTCGCCGGTGCATGCTATCGGGGGCACATGATGCTCTGTCTTCATATGGTGACATTAACCTTGATCACTTGTTAAGGGGTGTCCGTTGGGTTTCTCCACTGTAAAGTGACAGTAATTAATAAATGTCTTGGAAGTGATATTTGGAGACTACGCTAATATCTTATTTCTCCTCAAAGTTTTGCCCACTAATTTATCATCCATCAGTGGATCTTCCCTGCAACAATGATGACTGTGGTATTCGACTAACAGTGATTTCCTGTCTCCCTCATTCAGAAGAGCTGGTTTGGCTTATGCAAATGACTACTGGTTTCTATATCATGTTATCATAATCCTATTTCATATTAAGCTTATGGTATGGTTTCCCTAGGAAAAAAAGTAGTTTGATAATGTTGGACCAAACAAGTTTAAAACCCTAAATGCCTGGGATTATTGCCTGAAAGGAATTTCAAAATTGTTTGCATATTATGATTTCCTTTTGGTAAAAATCTGTACACACATACATATACATATGTATATATGTAAATAGGTAGGTAAATGTGCATGCGTATCTATTATGTATGTGTGTACATATATGTATGTAAATGTGTGTGTATATGTGTGCTTATATACACCTACATATGCACATAAGACTGGTGTCTGGAAGTGTCTGGCGGAATATACTCCAAATTGTTAATTGTAGCTCTTACTTGGTGGTGGGAATGAAGTGATTTTATTTTCTTCTTTTTGCTTATCTGTTTTTGATTTTTTTCTATAACAAGCATATGTTACTGTTGTAATAAAAAGACACATTCATTATTTGAAAAGAAAGCCATTGCAAACAGTCATGGGGCTGAGTTTCCTTCCTGCTTTGATTTTTCTATCTTGCCTTTCAACCTTTGTGTCTTTTACTCAAAAGACTTTGAGGTTCGATTTCTCTAGTAACCATTTTGGTGGTACATGATATTGTCAAGTAACTGTTTTAAAAAATTAATGCAAAGGTAAGCACTGTGCTTTTGTGCTTCATACCGTGTTGATAGACCCTGTCCATTGCTTCCTGGGAGCAGTCATCCGCCATTTCATTTCAGTGGGACATTTTCTACAAGCTGTTCTCTGTGTTGACTCATCATTATACATCTCAGAAAACCATAGGATGTGTTTAAAACTCATAGCCCAGCAAAAAATGTCCTATGTGGACTGTACCGAGTTTGTTTGTTTTTTTTTTTTTTAGCTGAGCCATCCTGCTACCTATTGGCAGCTCAGTGGCTGCTCAGCTCAGGCTGGACTCGAACCGCTGTTGCTCAGAGCTCAAACTCTTGAGCGAGCTCTTAACCAACTGAGCCACTCAGCCGGCCCTTTGTACTGAGTTTTAAATAAATTAAATTTGAATTTCATTAGCACTCTGGGGCTTGCCCCAGGCCATTTCTCTCTGTTGTGATATACCCAGATGTTTCACAAATTTATGCTAGCTACTTCATCCAAGTAAGAATTTCGGTTTGCAAGCTCTGATTTACAGCCCCCTCAGCAGATTCTTCTCATCACCCAGTAGAAGGTATTTTTCTCTTGTCAACCTGATCACATCTCTGTTTTCAAGTTGATGTGGCCTGTAAATTAACTTCAGTGAAGGACTGTATTAGGATTACATCTGGTTTATGTAACAGGAAACTTAAAATGGTGGTGGCTTTAAACAAGATAGATGTTTATTTTTTTCTCATGTAGAGGATGTGGGGAAGCCATAAATTCAGGCTGATGTGATGGTCTCGTGTTCTATCAGGATCTAGACCTTCCCGTGTTTTCGGTTCACCCTTCATCCTAGCCCGTGATTTCCAACCTTGTGGTTGCTTCATGGTCCAAAATGGCTGCTGGTACTCCAACCATCACACCCCCATTCTGGAAAGTAGGAAAGATGAAGGGCTTCTAATCTCCCAGTGGGGTCAGCTTCCTTTTGTCAGCCTTCTCACAGATCCTCAAGCAGCACTTCAGTTCACACCTCTCTGTTCATAACTTGGTCACATGGCCACACCACATGCTGCACAGGAAACTGCAAAGTAAAGTCTACTAACTGGCATCACTGAATAAAGCCTGTTACTACGAAAGAAGGGGAGAATGGATACCAGGAGGCAGCTAGTAGCCTTTGCCACAGACTCTTCCCCTACAAGGGACATTGGGGCTGTCTCTTCGTGGAGAGGAAGAGAACTCAGAACTCTCTTGCAGGCTCTCTTGTTTCTTCAGCTAGAAGGTACTTATTCATTGCTATTGAAATGTAGCTATGGTGCCCCTTCTCCTTCACAGAACAGATGTAGATGACTAAGGCTTTCTCCTGGATAGAGTCTCTTCCCCCTCATTCACTTGATGGCTTGTGAATAATTTCTCTTCCATTGGGCTTAACAGTCACATTGAAACCATTGAATCATTTAGTTACGACCTTCAGTATTGGTTTTATGAGGGAAACTGAGGCCATTACCTGGTGTTGACTGGCTTACCCAAGCCTCCTGAATACCATCCTGCCCTCAACAGTCAAGTCACTCTTTCTCCCGATTATGCTGATGTTCGTTCAAGTGAATCACAGCTAAGGACCCTTCCCGCAGCTCTCGTTTTTGCTGCTAATTTTTTTTTTTTAATCAACAGTAACAGCTATGGGTAACTTTTGAATCATTTAAATTGTATACCTTTTTTTTTTGCATTTAGGATTTAAAAACTATTTTTTGAATACATAAAACATGGACAAAGCTTAAAATTGCAGTTATAAGAGGCTCTGTAATGAAAAGGAAGTTTCTTTTTCTCCCGTCCCTGTCTCTCAGCTCTTTGTTTAGTCTCCCCAGAGACAAACAGTATTTTCTGTTTGTACATCCTTATATACCTTGTATGTTCTTCCAGTGATAGTCTATACATATACCTTGCTTTTAGACTTTTTCCTGTAGGCAGTGGCGAGCCATTAACACTTTGGTTCCTAAACTGTGCTCTAAGGCACCCCGGGGAGCTGCAATGAACTCACACGCGCACCTTGGGGAGTTTTAAATTTTAAGGGCACAAAGTGATGCATGAACCATTAGCTCATGTAGTTTCACCGGTAGAGTATCTTCTGTTCCTTTCAGTGACTTCATCTCCTTGTGAAGCTGTTTTTTTGTTTTGTTTTGTTTTGTTTTGTTTTTGTGATTTCTATGGTAAAAGACAAGTACCCTGTGAAAATAAATGTGGAACGGGAAAAAGGGAGGCAGCGTCCAATCTGACTCAAAGAGAAGTTGTGCAGTGCCCAACAGGTGCACTCATTCTGTCAGTAAGGAGCTGTGGTTATTTAAGAACAAAATAAAACGTGTTTTTCTTTCTATTTATGTGTATTATTTTTTTCAAATGGTCTCTAAGTGGTTAGAGAATAAATACTTACCTTGTGTGGACCTAACAGCTAAATAAACAGAACTGCCTGGCGCTTCTCTTGGCTTCCGGCCGCTGTGCAAAAATTGCTGGGATGCTTTAGGGTGCCGTGACCCAAGAAAGGGTGGGTAGCTCTGCATCGATGTTTCCAGCTACAAAGGGGCATTAGGTTGTTGTTTAGAAAGATAACTTACAACAATATGACAGAATGTGAATTTTGGGAATAAGCTGATATAAAACAACGGTTTTATGAGACAGAAGGAGAGACGAGAGGATGTAAGGAAGGTCAGAATCTTCAAAGAAATACTCTAGGACTGGTGACACGATTCCGGCCTAATCTCATATATATATTTTACAATAAAGCTACAAATGTATCTGGATGTATGTCACGTCCTGCGTGGCAGGGGCAAATGGGACTCGAGAGGGACGACGCAGATTGAATAAGAACAAGAGACAAAAGTAAGATAAGAGCGAGACCAAGGGACCCAGCCAGAGAAGACTGAGCCCCGCATCGGGTCAGCGCATGGCTTTTATTGAGAATTTTCAAAGAAGTAAAACTGCTGTCAATTAGTAACCATGTGTAATTGTGTTCCTTAAGGCTGTTTTCCATTAACCCATCCCATTGTATTCCAACAAATGCTATGCCTTCATACATCACCACACAGCCCCAGGACACCTTGTTACTGTGTCCTCCCAGGGACGATAACTGATATCATTCCATCAGGTCCCAGTCATACCGAGACACCCCCCAGAGAAAGCTTTACCGATATCATTCCACCGGGCCTCGGTCATACCAAGACACTCTCTCAAGACTAATAGGGTCAGGGGCTAATGCAGAGGGGGTGGTCTTGGAATCAGCTGTAAGGCAACAGATGTATAAATAACTGCTAATGCATTTCCTTAAAATACTGTATCTTTGGTATGTCATTCAAACAGTGTTACATATTCATAATTTTATTAAGTACCCCTCCGCCCAACATTCATAAACAGGAGAAAATGAGTTACGTCCTTCTGTGTCTGAAGACGGGTACTTCAAAGAGCTATTAATACCTTTTCACATCAGACAGCTTAAATTCCGCTTTTTGGGCTTTAGCCCTGGCATTCATGCTTGGTGG
The DNA here is from genome assembly GCF_001890085.2 of Hipposideros armiger. NCBI lineage: Eukaryota > Metazoa > Chordata > Mammalia > Chiroptera > Hipposideridae > Hipposideros > Hipposideros armiger. The sequence continues at coordinate 314,691 of NW_017732006.1, read as the reverse complement.
GAAACAGGTTGAAAACAGAACATTTGTGGAGAGCTCCAGGAATAGACCTGTTCCGAAAACCCACCTGGGCCTATAATGACCAGAAGGTTCAAGTGAACCCCAGGTTGCCTTTTCCTTCTGAAGGAGGTTGTGGAACAGGGTCTGTGCTCCAGGGCCTTTCTCCTTGTGCCTTCTTTTGAGGGTAAATGGTTGGTCAGATTTCACAGCACTGAAACAGCCAGATTGCTTACCTCCAGCTCATCAATCAAAGTCAGCACGGCCAGGCCCAGAGAACTCTGAGCTGGGAATCAGAACCCTGGTTTTATTTCGGGATCCATTTCTCCCCTGTGCTGCTTTGTAGCTTAGGCAAGTTACTTCTTGGAAATGGGTGTGGTCCCACCCACTTCTCCCAGGAGCCTGAGAGGGTCATTGAAGTAGAGTTGGGCAAGAAGTATTTCAAAGGAAAAAAATTTTTTTTAACTTAGGAAAAGAGCTCATCCAGGTATTGCCAGTTCATAGCCACCATGGCAAGCGATGCTGGGAGAAGTTGGGGATCCTAGTCTTACCGGTCGCGAGGGCATGGTTACGCCGTAGGTTTCTCAACTAGATATTTTTGGAGGTGGTGAAGACTCTAATAAGAGAAATTTGGAAATTGTAGATGTTTTACTTAGGATTGTGGGGTCATATATATTCAGGAGAAATCTTACATTTGTTCCTTAAAATCACCATATTTGTCCCTTAAAATCAGAGTAGTTGCCCCTTAACCTCAGGGAATTTCTCTGCTGACTTTTCTTTAATTTGGATTAAGATGTTTGAGAAAGATCATGGTCCCCTTCATCCCGCTGAATTAAAAATAAAACAATAAACTAAGAGTAAAGAAGCCCCACAAAGCTCTGCTGTTTTGCTCAACAGCAGTCTTGCTTCTTTTTAAACACAGATCAGTTACCAATTAAAAAAAACAAAAACCCTAGCAACCCTTTTGATGCTCTTGCTTTGCTGGTGCCCTTAGCATGGTGGGGTTTTTAACTTCCTAAAGTCTCTTCTCAGAGCCGTTTACTGAGTGCGTGTGTGTATTGGGCACTCTGCAGGGACTGGGGATGTGGGAGGTGAGTGAATACCTGTTTCCTGCTCTTAGCGCTTCCAATCTAGACACATTCAAAGTTCATATCTTCTCCACATTCAGGTCACGTGGCAGATCCCTACATGACATCATGGTCTTCCTGAAACTTACTTCAGGGTTGCTTTGGATTGGGGGCAGCCAGATGGATGGGAAGGCACTTTTGGTCATGTTAGTTGTCAGGAGTGTGGAGAAGGTGATGATGATGATGGTAATGGTGATGACAACCACCATCTATAGAACCCCTAATGCCTGCCAGGTCCTATACTAGGTGCCTTAAAAACCTTATCTTGTTTAATCCTCTCAACAATCTTGTGGAGGGTGCATAATACTGCCCATAGCTTACTCATGAGGAAAATGAACTTGCCTAGTGTTAAGTAGTTAGTAAATGTCAGAGTGGGATATTTTTTTGGATTTAGTTTATCATTGTTTTTGGCCAGGTAAAACTTCAATTACTATTAAGTGAGTATGTTTTTTATTACAGATATTGGGGCATTCAAGTTTTTATGACATTTAGAGTGTCTGTTTGAATCATTTTCTTTAAATAAATGCCTTTAGTTACTGCTTAAAACTCTTAGAATCTTCTTTAACATTGCTTTTTGTCAAACTAACCTCTTACAGTTATCTAACGATGTTTTTGTTTCTATATTTTGGCATTTCTGATTGTTATTCTTTAGAATCTTGTATTAAAATTTAGGCTGTGTTTTAGCGATATCTCATTTTCTACATAAAACTACCCTTTCTTTGAGAATTCAAGAGCAGAGCTATACACAGACAGATACTAGGTGTTTGGTTGGAGGCCAACAAGGTAATAACAGAATCTAAATTCTTTGATTTTTCCGCTGGCTGCTTCATCCACTAAAATAACTTTCTCCTATCTACAGGGCTTATGTTTGTATACCTGTTTATGTGTGTGTTTGTGTGTGTGTGTGTGAATGGAATGCAACTCAGTAGCTCTTTGTCACCATAGTTCCAAACATCTAAATATACAAACATGATCTGGGACGCTGGCCTCATGTGAACACAGGCTGAAATGTCCATGTAAATATTGTGACAAGACATGTCTTTGAGGCTTCACCTAACCTTTACCACAGATTAGCCAAGCAAAGAGGCGGTGACTTGATAGATAATAGCCTAGAGGGCCTCATCTTTCTTACTGAAACTTCTTCATAGCCTGAGGACAACAGGACATTTATATTACCTGGTTTCGCCCTCTGGTTTACTCTGCAAGATCTCAACAACTCTTAGAGGGGGATGGGAGGAGGGCGAGGGAGAGTGAGAGAAAGGGAAATTGAGATTGTATTTTTAAATAATAGCTACCATTATCGACTACCTATTCTGTGCTAGGGCTCTTGCCTACAGATTCTTATTTATTATCCATATAAAGTGTGTGAGATAAGTGTTATTATCTACATTCTACAAACGAGGGAACTAAGTCTGAGAGCGTTTGTGACTTGCCCAAAGTAACATTAAGTTTTAGAGCCAGAATTGAACCTAGGTTTATCTACTCGAACCCATGCACCTTCTTCCATATTACAGTGTTGTGAAAAACATTTCAATCCATTCATGTGAAATCAGGAGCCAGGTACCCAACAAATCATAATGAACAGCCTATTCCTTTAAACACCTTTAAGAATTGAATATCTAGCGCATATGTCTATTTTAACTATAAAACTGTGTGATATGACTCAGTCTTCTTTATACATCTGTCACTTATAAATAAGTATTCATAGCTTAGGAAAGATGGAAAGGCCTTTTACTCCTGGTTTGGGGCAGATAGATGGTTGTCTGAGAGGAGGGAATTTTGTAATGTCACACCCTCGGTTTGTCATCCCTGTGGATTTTTGGCTTTCCCAGTCAGTGTGCTGCCTTAATGTGTGGATTGTTCTTTCTTCATGTCCTGTTCTTTGTTTTTGTTTTCTCCTCAGATCTAGATACTGATGACGATTTAAATAGCGACGATTATGAATATGAAGATGAAGCCAAACTTGTTATATTCCCAGACCACTATGAAATAGCACTGCCCAATATTGAGGAGTTACCTGCCCTGGTCAGTGAGTGTGCTCGGCTGTAGCTAGATGCGCGTGACTCTCTGTGTCAGGTGTGTGTGCGTGTGTAGTGTGCGTGCACCCGGGGAGGGGTTGGGGAAGGTGGGTTGAATGAGAGAAGAGTGAGCATGAACATAAGCATATCACTTCTTCTCTGTGAGAAGGGCTTGCAGAATTACATTTCAGTAGCTTTGGGCCAAATACCCTCGCTGCCTGTTTGGGCTCAGTACTCCCTGGGCTGGCTTCCCTCGGGTGGGCTGGCTCCTTGCTGCCTGCGACTGACAGTCTGTTGCCCAGATTTTCAAACTGCGCCCCTGAGATGTGCAGGGATGGCTGCAGAGGGGCTGTCTCCTGATTAGAGGACGACTGTATTTTTGTCTCTTTTGCATGTTAGGCTTCCACGTAAGATTTTGGGGGGAAAAGAAAAGAGTGACACTGCTGAAGCAACAGCAACACGATTATAAAAATAATCAAACATTTACAAATCACGGGTCTGCAGGAGCTCTGTGGTAATGCGAGCCTGCTTTTCAGTTTTGTTTCTCAGGAGGACTAAGACTACTTCCTAGGCTTTGAATTTAGATCGAGCGATGAGTTTTTTTTGTTCTCTTCCCTTTCCTTCTTTTTTGGGGGAGCGATTTTCATTTTCCTGAACAACTTAAGCTGGGGGTGGCGGCGGTGGTGTGAGGCTGCCAGGTTCTGTTTTATGGATTCTCGAATTCTGGAAGTGGGCCGCGTTTCTACAGGGACCTGAATTTTTCTGTTTTTTCCTCATTTCCTGTATTGTCATTGCCACTCCATCCTTTTTTCCTTCATTCTCTTCCCTTTCTTACCTACACCCTGAGTTCTCAGAGCCTGGCCACAGATAGCACTGGGGTCAGAGGTCAGGGGTCATGGTCGTTTCGAGTGTAGACATGCCAGTTTGTTTTATTTCCCTTCTGAGGCTCTGCCAGAACCAAAGCTGGGTCTTTGGGTCCTGGAGTCTTCAGGACTTTGTGTGACTCTACAGCCACCTGCTCACTTGCCCCTGCCAAGAGGGGGTGTTTGTGCTTGGGGTTCCTAGGTCATTAGCAACCAGGTTTCCATTCAATCTCTTTTGCCCCTGACTTACTTTATACCTAAATATAAGACCACAGGAATGAAAATTTTCTGTATTTCGGTATTGTAGCTCTTTCTTCTAATTAGTAGTCCTTCTAATTGAAAGGATAAAAAAAAATATCCTTTTTAGTACTAAGTGCACACATTTAGCAATGCATACAGAATTAAATTACGTGTGTTTTCTCCAATTCCTTGTGTTCACTCAGATGGTTGTGACCAAGGATAAAATATATGAGTGGACAAAATGGCCTTGCCTCATCCCATTATGACCTGATACTATATACTAAAGCTTATATCTCTGTAATACTGAGTTCTTACTGCCTTTGTTTTATAGAACTCTTATGTCTACTGTCAGGAGAAAAGAAGCACACTGTGAATAAATGTCATGGGAAACGATTTTTCTCTTATTCACTTACGAAGAAAAAGTCTTGATGTGAAAAAAATTAATAAGTCTTTAAATGCTTTCAATGATTCCTATATTCAGAACACAATTCGAAGTATGAATACTTTCATTTAAAAGTGCAGTGTTTTAGAAATCTGAATGCAGCAATATATATCATAATTTTTAATAGAGTCTTATAGATTAAGAAATACTTTTAAGAATTAAAAACAAAAAAGGACAGAATTATTTGGAAGGGGAGCTTAAAGGAAAAGCCTGGATTTATCTGATGGTAACTGATAGGATTTACCTCTGTAACAAATGCTCGTTACTATATTTTCTTTTTAAGTTTTTGCTACATTTTCGGGGTTTTAATAATTCTCTTTTTAAGCTTTTAAATAACCCAAAATTATTGAGCTCAAAATCACCCAACCAGGTGAGTCTTCCTTCATCTCTTGAGCTTCTCGGCTGGAAAAAGATCAGTTTCGGATGCTCTCTAGATTCTACCACAAGGTGAAACCACCTCTCAGCAACGCAGGCTTCACAGAGACATAGCATGTAGGGCGCAGTAGGGATCTCAGAACCTGGAACCCAGTGAGCTGCTGTAGACATCAGAAACTCAAGCAGTGGTGTGCTTGTAAATGATTAGTTAGCAGCCAGCTCCCTGGGGGAACAGTCCTGCTTTGTAGTGTTCATGCTAGTGTTTGTGGTGTAAATACTGCCACCATGGCTGATTTCAGGCTCACAACATGAATGCAGTATTGGGAAGAGATGCACGGTAGCACACCACTCTGTACAGAATTCCCACCATTTGTATAACATGGACGTAAATAACCTCAAGAGCACCTAGATAATAGTAAGACAGAGTAAAACAATTGTGAAATGTTTTGACTATTTGTTACCTTTTAAAAATATATTTTATTTAGTCGTAAGTTTATATAATTTAATTTTTAATAATGGGCGTGTTTAACAACCAATTAAAGACTTCCTTAATCGAATCTGTGAGCCAATTTGAGCCAGTTTCAGAATGCTACTGAACTTGAGCTCTGTGGACTAGTAACAAGGTCTCTCGCTTCATGCCAGATAACAAATCCAGGGAAAGATAATTCACAGTGTAATTACAGGATGATGAATCCTGACCTTCAGCTATGATCCATGAAATCTTCAGCTGTGATGGATCCTGACCTTCAGCTACGATCTATGTGGTTTTAGATGATATTCTGAAAACACTAGATCAGTGTTTTTTAGTGGCCCAGATGTCTAAGGACATTTTGTTGAATGTCACAAGGAAGGATATTTAAAAAAAAAGAAAGAATATTATATCCAAATCTTCATCAAAATCATTGTGCATTGCAAACGAGACCTCTTGAAAAAGATCTGATATGGGGTGGAGAAAATTCAGATGAGGTGGGAGGGGATTGAGGTAGTGTGTGAAACAACAAGCGTATTATAATAACAGGCCAGACAAAAAAGATGAGGCTGCGTAGCCAGAAGTGCTAAGGTGGCATAAATACCCCATAACATCAGGAAGGGGCTGGTGATGAGCTGAGCCCTGTTCTCTAGGGGCAGCCCTGGAAGGGGTAAGAGAAGAATTTTGATAATTGAAAGGGCAATTATGTAACAGTGTTTGTGGTTAAAGATGAATGAGAGTATTTCTTTTAAAAGGTTTTAAAATATATTTATGAATGCCTGATCTGTAATGGAGTATAAGCTTTTTGAGGGCAGGGACCTCTTCCTTATTCCTGACCATGCCTACTCTAGTGTCGTCAGTTTGGGTGTGTTCAGGATAAGCTTGGAGAGTTTTAAGCTGGGAAAAGATCGGATCTAATATTCACAGCAGATCCCTCTGGCTGCTGGGAGAAAGGAGACTGCAGGGAGGCTGTCCTGGGCCATCCCGGGGAGCTGTGATGGTGGTTGAAACTAGAATGGGCGTGGATGAAAACGAGAAGAGGTAGGTTCCAAATAGATTTTGGGTGCAGGACTGATAGGAATTGTTGAGTGAAGGTGGGTTGGCAGCTTAGGGAACTTCCTCCATTGCCTCTTACTCAATTCTAAGGTTAATTGGCAGTGCTACTCAGGGGAAATATTCTGCCTGAAGTTTAGCTAACTGTGCAGGATGTTAGTGAAGTAGAACACAATTTTTGTTTAAAAACTTTTTTATTAAACAATCCAGTGGCTTTTATTATATTCAGAGTTGGGCATCCGTCACCACTATCTCATTCTAGAAACTTTTATTACCCCACAGCCATCACCTCTCAACCCCGCGTGTCCCCCAGCCTCTGGCAATCACTAATCTGTTTTCTGTCTCTATGGATTCTGGACATTTCATATAAATGGACTCATATAATACAAGGTTCTTTGTAGCTGGCTTTTTTTCACTTAGCATATATTTTCAAGATTTATCCATGTTGTATAATAGCATGTATCAGTACTTTATTTCTTTTTATTGCTGAATAAAAGTCTATTGTTATGGACATAGGACATTTTACTTACCCATTTATCATTGATAAATGGGCATTTGTGTTGTTTCCACTTTTTGGCTATTATAAGTAATGCGTCTGTAGACATTTGTGTATAATATATTTTTTTAAAGATTTTATTGGGGACTTGGGGGAGGGGAACAGAGTTGGGGAATAAGGGAATGGGAACAGCCAAGTTGTTGTTCTTCAATCTTTGTTGTGGAGGGTACCAGTCACCATCTGGCTTCCTGTCGGCAGCTCGTGACCTCTAAGCTCAAGGTGCTGTGTTCAATCTTAGTTGTGGGTGGGCGTAGCCACCATCCCACGCTGGGAGTTGAAACTGGCAGCCTTGTTGTTAAGAGTGCATGCTCTATCCACTGAGCCTTCCGGACGGCAGCTCAGCTCAAGGTGCCGAGTTAGTCTTAGCTGCAGGTGGGCGTAGCCCACCATTGAACAGGCATTCTTGTTGTTACACCAGCTAAGCTATCTTGCCACCTGTTGGCAATTCAGCAACAGCTCAGCTCAGGTGCAGCGTCACTGGCCCATGTGGGAATTGAACCGGCGGCCCTGTTGCTCAGCACTTGCGCTCTTAAGCCAACTCTTAACCAACTGAGCCACTCGGCTGGCCCTGTGTATAAGTTTTTGTGTGGACAGTTTTTCATTTATCTTGGGTATATGCTTAGGAATTTCTGGGTGACATAGTAACTCTACTTAACCGTTTGAGGACTTGCCAAACTATTTTCCAAAGTGGCTGCACCATTTTACATTCATCCCCACCAGAATGTTTTTTAAAGACAGCTAGAAATACCTCGTAGCATTAAGCAAATAGCAAATGTGGTGCTAGGCATATGTCTAGGATCAGCTGGGTTTGGGAGAGAGCAGAGAACCTGCCTTCCCCTCCCCACGGTCAGTTAGTGCCAAGCTGGAAATCACAGATTTGCTCATATGTGGACTCTTGTGGCACAGAGACACCAAGGCATGTCCCTGTCCAGGGTCACATTTGCACCAGATTAAGTAATGGAACCACGCTGCTAGCATTCCATGTAAGTGCCCTTGACCACATGCCATTGTGTGATGAGTTGAGGATATTGGATATCTGGGTGTATATTTGTTAGGAGGAAAACACACCATGGGTAAATCCTAGACACTCCCACAGCTAATTCCACCCCTGTAAACTGTTCACCTTGTACTTTTCACTCTGCTTGCTCAGAGGCAGGAATTGTTAATTCTGACTGCTACGCTTGGGCTTACAAGTTGAATTTGGTTTCTTGCTACCTTGTGTCGTTGTCAATATTGCAAACTCTAGGCCAGGGACAAAACCCACCTAGATCCAGGGGGAAAAGTGCTGGAGCCAGGAAACTAAAACCTTGCTCTCCTGATAACTGTACCAATTTGAATTTTCTTGGATGAAGCTGCATTTATTAATACACTTCCAAATTCATTTTATAGAAGTTGCTATTCTCTCAAACTTTTAATATAGTACATCTGGGTTTGTCTTACAGGTAACAATTGCTTGTGATGCAGTTCTTAACTCAAAATCCCCATACAGAAAGCAGGACCCAGACACATGGGAAAATGAATTGCCGGTGTCCAAGCATGCCAGTAACCTCACCCAGCTGGACAATGGAGTCAGGATCCCTCCAAGGTGAGCGTCCAGTAGCGAAATGGAACGTTGTCCCCTAAAACGGGCCAAAGGAATACTGACTTTCCTACCTCTTCTCAGAATTAGCAGTTATGTATTTTCCTGTCAGATGCCTTTTCAAAAAAATAAGCTCAAAAATTCTCTCTCAAATTCTCTGTACCTTTGTAGTAGATGCTGAACATCCCAGCCCATCCCCTTGAGTGCATCCCCACCTGAGACTCCCAGTTGTAAGCACATGCAACTCTGTGCTTGAGGGTTTTCTCTGCCTGTCGAAGACAGGTCTGTGCATGGGACAGTCAGAAATCCCATGGAGTTAATGCTCCCTCCTGTCCTCCTGGACTGGGCCTCATCCAGTGACTGCAGAGCTCTGGGTAAATACTCTAGACCCCTGCCCCTCAGGTGGGATAACCGCTGGAACTCTCCAGCTGGACTGAGCCCCAATTGCCCATGGTGGCTTCCTGCCCTTTCCTGTCTCACTTCCCTGTGGTGCTTCCTGAGGTCACCTCCCAAACAAGGCATTTACATTCAGATCTTTGTCTCAGACTCTGCCTCGTGGGGAACCCAGCTTACAGCAGTGTTTGGTTGTCCCATTTGGGGCTGGAATGCTCTCTGGCTGCATTAGCATCTCCTGCTAGGTGCTGGTGTGTTCCCTGAGGCCAGTGCTGGAAGGAAAGGGCCCCTGGACTAGCACTGTGTCCAGTGTGGCCGAGCCCTGCCTGTGCTGCATTCCCGTTATGTGCTCTGGGTCAAGGTGCTGCTCTTCACTCCTCCTGTTGATAATGGTCGTGGTAATACCGATGCTGAAGGGTGTTTATCAGAATTAAGGGATAAAACTTTTGTAAGGTACCTGGCACATACCCGACCTTTAACCTTCAGTTAAGTTGATTTCCTTTCTACTTAATTTAGATTTGCCATGTCGTAGGTTTTGTTTAAACTGGTTTTCCTAGGTATAGTTAATGCTTTTGAACTTTAGGTGATTAGAAGAAATGTTTTAAATATATTTAAGCTCCACTCCACTGTCCTTCACACAGGAATTTTAAGGAAGTGACCTCCTCTTCTGCCCTCAGGTTCTGCGTCAGTTTTCTAAAGTAAAAGAGCCATCGAGGATGAGCTGGGAGGAGATGGTCCCCATCTGGGTGGCAGGCAGGGCCCTGAGTGGTCCTGCTGCCCTGGGAAGGATCTCTGTTATTCCATTGACTGTTTCCTGTGGCCCCAGCTTGAGTCTCTCTGTTTTCTTAGATGTTCATTTTCTAGTTACACCTTGCATTCCAACTGTACTAACTGCTCTCCAATGACTTTCCAGTGGCTGGAAGTGTGCCAGGTGTGACCTGCGGGAAAACCTCTGGCTGAACCTGACCGATGGCTCTGTGCTGTGTGGGAAGTGGTTCTTTGACAGCTCCGGAGGCAATGGGCACGCACTGGAGCATTACAGAGACATGGGCTACCCTCTAGCCGTGAAACTGGGAACCATCACTCCTGACGGGGCAGGTGAGTGTGCCTGTCCCGACCCTGGGAGCTTTCAGTGTCTCCCTCCTAGACTTAGCCAGTGCCTTAATCCTGGGGTTGGAGGGCGTAGGATCTGGACTCAGAAAGCTCAGGTTGAATCCTGATTCTGCCTCGTATTAGCTGTTAGGTCTGGGGGGGTTTTCAAATCCTTCTAAGAATCAGGCTCCACATCCTGAGGATAATCATGGTACCTCCCTCATTCTTTTGTTAAGGTGCATAAGCTTTTAGCCCCATGTACACAGTAAGGTCTTAATAAAAGTTAGCTGCTATTACTATCCTTCTGTATGTCTCTTGGCTAAGAAGGCAGAAGCAAGAACCGGGACTTGTGAAGCGAATGTGCACAATTAAATACACCATTAGAATTGTAGGGGGGAACCCCTATAATTCATTGTGGGGCTTAGTATCATTTTAGGAACAAATGGATGCATTATGGAGCAGATGGGCGTTAAAGGATACTGTGTATTCAGAATCCCTGCTATCAGCTGGCAGCCATGGTGTTCAGTGCAGTGAGGATTAGAATTGGTTCCTATTTGTACTGTCAGCTTCAGAATTTTATTTTTTTCCCTTTGTGCTCTCACACTGCATGCTCTAAAACGTTAGCGTTTGGCCATGTTTATACAATTAATTCCTTCTACCATTTTGTGAGGAAAAAGGGAAATGATATCACGGTCAGTAATGAGAAACTTCAATATTGAGCAGTGGCCATAAGAAGTCATCATCTTAGCTTCACAGAAAACATTTATTAAGCTCAGATCTGGATCAATACCTAGGTTCGTCTTCTCCATCTTTCCAGGCTTTCGGCTCTATTTCTTTACTTTAAGGTAAGATGATGTTATAGGAGAAATACAAAGAAATATAAAGACATTTGACTTTTCTTCTTTGTCATCTTTCTATACTGAATGAGCCTGCTTCTGAGTTAATTGGCTAGGATGTTTTCACTCAATAGGGTACATTTGTCAACCATGCCTTTTCCTTTGAACCCCTTTCTCATTTATTTTATAATTGAGGGCTGAAAGTTAGGTCATGTCAATATTCTTTTGATTCACATTTTGGGTAATTTTCCTGCTTCCAAAGTTAGTGGACTTATTTTAACTTATTAGAGAAAAATAGCTGCAAGAGCTCAAGGTGCTGGTGCCAGACATCTTCCCCTCACACAAGCAAATAAACCTCTCCACAAGCCAGGTCGAATCTTAAGACTTAAGGATCTGAAGAGGAAATTCAGGATATGTGGCTGGATTCGGGTTACAGCAAGGTATTTGTCGGTCATTGTCATGTTGAATGACTGCTGTATAAGGCAGCCATTATTGTCCCATTAGAGGACCACAGAAAGAAGGGTTTGTAATGTAGGAATTCTATTGGATAAAATTATAAGGGGAGAATAATGCAAATGTTTCTACCTTCTCTGCTGTCTCATGTAGTGCTTTGGTAAGACCAGTTATTAGAAGTCCAGCTCTTAGACCAACCTATCCAAGACTGCAACTATTTGTGTATGTGGCTTAGTTGTAGAATTTTAGTTGTTTGAAGAGCAGGCTATGCCTTACTTATCTCTGGGTTCCATACAAAATCTTACATAGTAGGCAGACATACTTTTGTTAAATGAACCATCTGGTATATAAGTATTTAAAGAGAATATTTAAATATATGCTAGTAATAAAGGCAAAGGTTAATTCTGTTTTCTATGCATCTTTAATTTTCCAGAAGCCTTTTTTCTAGTGTGAAACTTATTTTTAAACTGCAATTTAGAGTACATTTGAAGTTTATTTCCTTTCAGCTTGAAGAAAGGAAGTTTTCTATTTGCCCCTTGGTTATACAAGAAGCAGATGTTCAGTGTAACATATTTAGAAAACAGAGAGAAAAGTACAGAGAAGTAAATAAAGATTATTAGCAATACCACCTGCCAGAAAAATTACTTCTAACAATTTGGGTATTTTCTTTTTTAAGGCCTTGATCAGTTCTTATACAACACACACATACATACCCCATATTTTTACAAAAATTGAACCACACTGTATAAAGTTTTATATCTTACTTTTTCTATTTAACTTTAAATTATGTTTTCCATATCATTAAATGTTCATCAGTATCCCATGGTAGTTCCATAAATCATTTCACTATTCCCTTTGAGTTGTTCTAATTGTTTTTTTCACTCTTCTGTTGAACATTCTTGTGCATATGCAAATCTTTAGGTATTTGCCTAATGATTTTTTTTAGGATAAATTCCTATGTACAAAGGACTGAGCCTTTAAAATTTTTAACTGCCGAGTTTCTTTTTAAACCAGTTGTAGTAACTTCTATTTCACTAACAGTGTATGAGACTACCCAGTTCACCAAATCTTTGACAACTTTGGATATTCAAGAAATTAAAAAACCTTTGCTAATCTGGTATCTTGTTTTAATTTGCTTTACTAGGGAGGCTGAACATTTTTCATAGTATTCTCAGCCATTCTTTTTGTGATTTTCTTAGGCTGATTTTCTAGTAAGTTTCTGTGTAGGTGTTTTTCTTATGGGTGTAAAAAAAAACTTTAGCTCTTAAGAATAGTAACTCATTATCTGCCATAGTTGAGGTATGTTTTTTTTTTTTTTAGAGGAAGGAGAACTTTTAAGGTTTTCTTTATCGTGTTGAATAAACACTCCTGTTTCAATCATAGATACATAAAACGGTAATACCAGTGTGAATCATATACCCTGTGATGAGGGTTCTTGAATTCATTTAGCTGAAATGTTCACTTTTTGAAAAAGATCAGGATTTGATTCCTACGTATCTTGAACAGAGTTGGTTTTGAACACAAATGATTATTTTCCGTCTAATTACCATTTCATAAAAGTTTATGGGATACATCAATTCTATTTTGGTTTCTTTTAAATCTGTGCTTAATAGATTGCTAACTCTGACATATTTATTTAAAAGCCAAATAAGTTAAGGAAAACATGTGTGAAGTTTCCTTAAATATCTTATGATGAACCTTGTGTACGCTGAGGCCCAGGAGGGCCGGGTGCCCTTTGTCTGGGGGGAGGGTGGCCCCATCCTGTGAAGGTACCACTGCAGAGGGTCCCATCTTCCATACTTGCTGGGCAAATTGAAGCTGACTGTACTCCAAAAGACAAAGTCTCCCACTCAGGGTGTTTATTTTTTAGTTTATAATGAGAACCACAACTGCCTGTAAGTGGGATGGTTATGGCTGCTTGACCAGTACATTCCTTCCCTGTGGGAAGCTGAATTATATTTAGAATATTGCTTAGTAAACATGGAATCCAAGCAGGTTATGGACTCAAGTATTTAATGGTAGTGTGAGCCAATCATCCTGGTTTCCTTCTCCCTTCTAAGGATATACCTGTTCAGTGAGAAACTCCTATTCATTTTGAGGTCTCAACTTAGAATTAGTTCTTCCAAGAAGCCCTGGTGCGCCAAGCTAGGCCATTGTGGTGGCATGGGCAATAAAAATGGGCCCCGTATCAAATTCCACTCTGGGTCCCATGGGTACAACAACAAACAAACCAAGAAACAGATCACTATACAAACAAACAAAAAACTTTTCTCTGTGGGAGGAGACATTGATTTGGCAAACAAGGATAAGGTTCTTGGTGGGAAGGGCATGAGAAAGGGATGGAGGAGGGAAGGCAAGGGTGTTTTTTCTTCCGTGGTGGAGACTAGTTTACCTAAGAACATTTTCAGTGCCTTGGGCGATTGCGGGAGAGTTTCCCAGAAATGCTCAAGGCAATGTGGAATTGCCTGTCTCACTGGCCCCTGTGCCAGTTCAATAGCATCTCAAGGTGGTCTTTCTTCTTTGATTGTCTTCATTCTATGACCTGGGCATAAGCTCCCTTGAGTTTCTCATAGATTGAGGGTTTGGAATCAAGACATTGACGATTTCATTTTAGTTTTGACCTAGCTTGTGCCCCTCCTGTGTGCCTCTGTAGCACCTCGTACTGCTCCATCGAAGCACTTTTCACAAGATCCTGTAACTGTTTCACAGTGGTCGCCTTGGACAACAGGGACAAAGCACCATGTTTGTTGTATGCTATTGTACCTCTAGCTGCTGCATGGCCCTTCGTACATAATAGGTGCTCAGTAAATATTTGTGGAGTAAATAGATGGAGGAAGACGTTCCAATAAAATGTGCTCCTTTGCTTTACCTTTTTCTTTCCTTTTTCTATTTTATTGACACCTTTTTACTCTTACTTGTTTTTCTTTCCTGACTGTAGTCTACGTTTTGTCTGGCCTGAGAGTTATACTCTAAGGTGATGGTACATACCTCTGAACTCATTAATTTTATGTTTTTCTAGTAATTACTGGAGCATTCTCTGGTTTCTCTTCTTTTCCTGTTTTGTGGCAGGTGGTCTGTAGATACACAAATATAAGCTCATGGTGGAGAGATGTAGTTTGGGTGGGTGAATCAGCACTTAACGCTGAAGAGAACCTTTCCTCTCTGACTTATTATTTTGTGTTTAACCAAGAGTTCTATTTTTCTTTCTACTTGAGCTATGAGAACAGAGCAGCAAAGCTGGCTTCCCTGGTTTTGTTTCTCTTTCTAAACGTGAGAATTTGTTGAGGTGCATCTTTACCCCTCTCTCCCTTCTTCTTTTCTTTGTGGGAATTTGAAGTCAGGATTTGGACTTCTGTCACTTTTGAGGGGGTGGGGAGAGGATTGTAGGAAGAGATCCTACAGTCACATAGCTAAACCATATCCAAGAAGATGTCTGTTGAGGTCCTTTACACCAAACCAGCATTTCTTCTAAGATTATTTGAAGTAGTAAAGTTTAAACTTAATGAGAGCAGAGACCCTGCTTGACTTATTTAACAACATATTCTGAGTCTGTATATATTTGGTGTTCAGTAAATATTTGTTAAATGCAGTGAGTGAATGAGTGAATGAATGAGTCAGTTAATCCATGTGGATGAGCGAGGATGACCAGTGGTACACTAATACCATAGTATCCAACAGAATCATTTTAATCTTTGGGAATTGCTTCTAAGAATTTTTTTTCCAATCAAGATATTATAATACATTTGGAAAAAATAAAAAAGCAAAAAACCAACAACCGCACAAAAAAAGAAATCTTCCCATTTAGAGATAACACATTTTTACCATTTTGATATAATTCCTTACAGATTCTTAGTCTTGGTCTCAGTCTTAGTCTCCATCTCTGTTCTCTGATGTTTTCCTTAGTGAATTTTGGAACTCATTGCACCTTCTGTTTTCCAGCATGCTTATCACATCAGTGGGTTATTCATGCTCTAAAACTTTTATATTTTTCCTTTTGGGAATCTCCATGGGAGTTTCCTTTCGTATTCTCCATGGTTTAGTTAACTTGAGACAAAACAATGATTTTTCCTTCTAAAGTGACTATAATTACTTGTGAAACTCAGCTTGGGCTATTCCTGGGAGAATCCCTTTAGAAACTTCTAACTGTGCTTCTTGACTCCAAGTTTTAAAGTCACATTTAGGGCTGGGAGGAGTCATACTTGTTAGGCAATGCTTATTTGCTACAGTAGTTTCTGAGCTAAACCTTGACTTTGCTAAGCTAAAGTTGGAGATAAAGTAATTTTCCCAATGAAAAAATGTGGTAGCCAGGACTTTCAGCCTGAGTCCACTTCATTTTTTTTTTTCTATAACGACGTATCATTTATAAATTCTTCATTACGGCCAAGTTGAAGGATCACCATTTATTTTTAGATTACTTGGATGTTACTCACTAAACTGTTTTTGTCATTGGGGTAAGAAATAACTATAGTATCTGACCAAATCATGTTGTATCTTTGAAGCAGGTAATGACTGGAGATAGGAAACGTTAATTTCTTCGTGTGGCCTGAGTCTAGTGGGCTGAGGACCACAAAGTGAGCGCTACGTGACTTCCACTGATTTCGGAATCCTCGACTGATGATGCAGTTCTAGCAATTTTCTTTTCTAACAGCGGCCTGATAATCAAAGGCTTAAAGTCTTAAGTCTTTGAAACTATTTCACTAGTTAGTCATAACCAAAGTTAAAGTGTCTCGGGAATGTCATTTTCACCTTCCAGCCAGTATCTGAGTGGTATTTTTTTTGGTCACTTGTCACAGATGAAAAATATTTTTGATGTATTTGCTTCAAGTTAGTAGTTCAAAGTTTTTTGTTGGTGTGTTTAGTATTTAACGTTTGGGGAAATTTTTTCTTAATTGGGGTGGGGAGTTTGTCTTTTGTTTTTCCTTTTGAGAGAACTGAAATATAATAAAACAAGAATATAACGGAAGGCTGCTATCCACAAGTTAAAATGGGCCCTGAGTACAAGAGGGTTAGAAGCGAAAGCTGTACAATGTTTAATCTATTAATAATAGAAAGACGGACTTCCTTTGGTGGCAGCGAGTCTCCTTGTTATCTGGGTTTGGGTCAGAGGGTCACCATAGTTTCTATATGTTACCTCCTGGTGATATTTCAAAGAGCAGGAAGCTTTTTGGAAAGTCTTATCTATTACTGTCCTAAAGAATGATATCTTTATATATGTTTTCTTTGTAATAAATTTTACTTTTCAAATTTAGGCGCGAAGAAATTGTGGTTTTTGACTCACCACTTCTGTTAAGTAAGAATGGAGAGATGCTTCACCAAGTCTGTGGGGTCTCCCGAGAGATCTAAGGAAATGGTCTAAGGAAAAAGTACGGGGCCAGGACTCAGTATCCCTGGGTGCTGGGCCACCTGTGGGGGTTGAGGCCAATGATTGCACCTTTCTGAGCCTTTTTCCCTCATCTGCAAGTGAGCCGGAAGCTGCACTTGCTGTGTGAGGACAAATGAGGCAGTATTTGGACGGCTGCTTCTTCTTTTTTTTTTTTTTCTCTTGAGGATATACATCCTGCCTTTATTTCAGATAGCTTTTGAAAATTCTAAACAGTGATTCTCTAACTGTATTGTGCATCTGGGGATCTTATTAAACTGCAGATTCTCATTCAGTAGATCCAGGGTAGGGCCCGGAGTCTGTACACACACACTCTGAGAATCAGGTTTGGTCTAAAGCATGTGTTGTAGGTGGGATATTAGGATCATGAAGAGAGAAGCCTCCCACCTCAGCAAAGAGCTTCCCAACACTAGGGTGCATGTATGGGTTACTGACAGGCCAAGAGGCTAATCCCTCAGGCCCTGGGGCAGGGGGCAGGGGGCAGGGCCTAGGTTACCCTGAGTTACCCCGCTGTGTTACCCCGCTGAGTTACCCCGCTGTGCCAACACATCATTGTCTTCTCTGTGCACTCCAAGGTGGATACGTTTTGGGAGCACTGCACAATCCTCACGCATCCCTCACCAGCTCTGTAAGATGCAGACACCAAAGTAGTAAAGAGGGATGAGGAGGATGGTGGGAGGCAGGAATTGGTGAGCTGGTAGGTCTAAGACTATAGAGGGACCCACAGGCAGAATTTTGTTTTGTCCTGGACCTGATATACCAGTTCAGCCATTCAGCTGCCCCTGAGGTCCTGTGTTCTCCCTGCTGTGGGCAGGTGGTGTACCCCTCTCTTCCTTCACCCTTCCCTCCTCCTGAATTTATAGTTATGCCACTATGGTTTTGGTTAGAAAAATAAAGTGCTAGGCATTTAAGTTTTTCTAATTTTAAATTACTTTAACTTTAGATTCTATTGGATCTTCGGGAAAGACATGACGTGTTTTTCAATGCAAAAATGCATCATGACTTTCCCGACGACCCAATAGTATCAGCAAACCTTTCTTTTTTTTTTAAAGATTTTATTGGGGAATTGGAGGGAACAGCGTTGGGGAATCGGGGAAGGGGAACAGACAAGTTGCTGTCCTTTTGTTCTTCAGTCTAGTTGTGGAGGACGTCCCTTCACTGGCCCATGTTGGTATTGTGATTGTGATCATTGTGCTCTTCCTGGATGAGGCAGTCATTCACCAGCTAT
>NW_017732006.1:256928-296588 GCF_001890085.2 Hipposideros armiger | reverse complement strand
TGCTGTCCTTTTGTTCTTCAGTCTAGTTGTGGAGGACGTCGCTTCACTGGCCCATGTTGGTATTATCATTGCGCTCTTCCCGGGTGAGGCAGATCGATCGCTGGCCCTGGACGGCCACTCATGGCAGCTCACATCAGCTGCCAGCCACTCTCGCTGGCTGCTGGTCACTCACGGTAGCTTATGGCAACCCACTGCAGCAGGGGCTGCAGCCTACGCCATCGCCAGCAACTCACGGCAGCCCAGCTCCAGGTCAAACTGTTGTTCACCATCTTAGCTGTAGAGGGTGCAGTGTCACTGGCCCATGTGGGATCTGAACCGGTGGCCCTGCTGCTCAGAGCTTGCGCTCCTAAGCCAGCTCTTAACCAATGAGCCACTCGGCTGGCCCCAGCAAACCATTTTTTAAAATTGCTTCCTGAAATGTCAAAAGAATTGATATATGGGTACTTTTACAAAAATTACTTATTGATTACATTTATTATTTATCATCTGTCTTTTCCCAGTTGAATGTAACTCACAAGAGATTTTTGTTTTGTTCACTGATATATCCCAAGCCTGGTGCATAGTAGGAGCTCAATAAATACATGTTGAATACCGAATGACTTGGTTACAGATCTCAGTGCTTATTTTCTCTTCATCTTCTAGATGTTTATTCTTTTCAAGAAGAGGAACCTGTTTTGGATCCTCATTTGGCCAAGCACCTAGCACATTTTGGAATTGACATGCTTCATATGCATGGGGTAAGAACGTCAACTTTGGTTTCTATTTCCACCTTGTTGGGAGCGGGGGAACTGTTTGGTTTATTTAATATATACTTCCTCTAACATGAATTTTTATTTTATAGGTTTTAGGTTTTAATGTTTCATTTACTTCTTGAATGTAATTAAGTGATGTTTTCTTTTGCTTACCAGCTTGGATTTTTTAATGTTATAATAAAAATGGCACCTCGTCAAGTACTATTTTGTTTTAGTTGGAGTTTACTTCTAAAATTTTTATCTCCTCTGATGGAGAGTTGTATGAATCACTCTTTGTTTCACTAAAGGGAGAAGGTACAGGAAGATGACCTTTAAAATTATCTGTGACCAACATCACTTTAATTAATTTCAGGAAGGGAAGCAGAGCTCCTGGGGGCTGGAAGGACTAAGCCAACATATTATTGTTGATGGAAAAGCTTTGCTTCATTTAATATTGTGTTTTTAAACTGCTATGATGACTATGTAAATTTGTCCCTGTGAGGTGCTTTTTAAATGTGCATATTTTGTTTTAGCTTTTTCCTCCCATTCCAGGCCATGTCCCTCTCCTCAGGCTCTCTTTCTTTCTGTCTCCTCTTTCTCACTCATGTCACTTGTTAATTTACTTTCTCTGCTCTTCTTTAAGCTTTCCTCCTATTTTGAGGCACCCCCAAGTCCCAGGGTTTTATTCCACTTTCCTCTCAAACTGCCTTGTCTTTTTGTGTGCTGTGTTGTGTTTTATCTTCTCTTGAAATTATTCAACATACTTGCTTCTTTTTAAAAATTTTTTTATTCCAATTTGTCTTTCTTCTTCTTCCTATCTCCTTCTTCTTAGTCTCTCTTTTATTTTTAAATCTTTTAAATGTTTTTTTTTTATTGCGGAAAAAGATGTAACATAAAGTTTACCATTTTAACCATTTTTTAATTTAATTTAATTTTATTGGGGAACCGGGGAAGGGGAACAGACAAGTTGCTGTCCTTTGGTTCTTCAGTCTAGTTGTGGAGGACATCGCTTCACTGGCCCATGTTGGTATTATCATTGTGCTCTTCCTGGGTGAGGCAGATTGGTCACTTGTTGCCAGCCACTCACACTGGCTGCCGGCCACTCACAGTAGCTTATGGCAGTCCACTGCAGCCCACATCGTTGCTGGTGACTCATGGTAGCCCAGCTCCAGGTCAAGCTGTTGTTCACCATCTTAGCTGTAGAGGGCGCAGCATCACTGGCCCATGTGGGATCCAAACCGGCGGCCCTGCTGCTCAGAGCTCAAGCTCCCAAGCGAACTCAACCAACAAGCCATTCCAGCCGGCCCCCATTTTAACCATTTTTAAGTGTACAATTCTGTGGCATGAAGTACATATACATTGCTGTGCAACCATCACCATCTCCATCTCTTTTTTATTAGGTTGTTTATTCCTCTGTTTCGTTGGGGGTGGAAAGAAGCAGAAACATCAACTGCTGTTAGAAATAATTCATGGGACATGATCATTGAATGATAATCACAGCTAAAGTTGTTTTTCTTCAATGACTTTGCCCCAGACAGAGAACGGGCTCCGGGACAATGACATCAAGCCACGAGTCAGCGAGTGGGAAGTGATCCAGGAGACGGGGACGAAGCTGAAGCCCATGTATGGCCCAGGGTACACGGGCCTGAAGAACCTGGGCAACAGCTGCTATCTCAGCTCCGTCATGCAGGCCATCTTCAGCATCCCGGAATTCCAGAGAGCGTAAGTTTCCCCGATGCAGAGATGCAGACCTGGGCGCACAGCACTGCCCTCCGTCCCCTCCAGGTCCAGCCCAGTCCGTCTGTGCTGGGGAAGCCCATCTTCATCAGCTGCAGGACATTTCGCCACATCATGCATGGTGTGACTTCTTGCCCTAAAGCTGGGTGAGCACCCTTGTCAAGTGTTATGGGGATCAGGAGAGATGAGGATAGCTTTGTGAACTGAAAAACCTCCCCCCCCGGGATTTCTTATAGTAATGATGGCTTCCACTTTTAGACCCTCTATGCCAAGAAAATATTAATCGTTAATCTGCAACAGCCAGGCTGTCAAACCCCTTTCTATAGATGTGCTAGGAGAGAGTCAATGATCTGTTCGGTCAATGTTGTCCTCCTGGTGAGTGCAGTTTCTTAGAGGATGTAGGCTTTTCCTTTTTTTGCCCCTCAAAATGTGGTTCACAGACGGGTGCCAGTCCTCACACTGCTGGATACGGCTCTGCAGTGACATAATATGGAAATCAAGAGTGAGCACTTAGAAATTTTTGTAGCAATTGGACATTGACTTGTTTTATAAATGGCATTTTATTTTTCTAATAATTTATTTTTATTCTATTATTTAAATGTATCATCTGTATGAGTTGAAATAAACAAAAAAGCTGCAGATAATTTTGGAGGCACCGATTTAGGGCACGTACAGGCCATCTCCCTCCTGCCACGCCGAGGGTTAGAGTAGCCGCGTCTGTGGCCATTTTCTTCCTTAGGCTGTGCTAGGACAGGGAAACACACAGCCTGGACCTGTGGCCGTGTACTCGTGAGCAGCTACGAGTTTAGGAAAGAGTCTCTTGTGTTTTCCAGAGTGGGTAGGTTTCTACCTTGGTTCAAGTATGGAAGAGGGCACACGTGTGCTAAGACAGACAGATGGGCAGACAGCACACTAGGCATAGCACAGGGCAGTATTTTGCCCAGTGGACTTGAAATGCTAATGGCTTTAATAGTGGTTAATAAAAAGTATTTCAGATAGCCTTTTCTTTGTCTCTCTTGGCGTTTGAAGACTGACCTCTTACTGTTTTCTGGCTTTGGAAATTTATGGTCCGTTTTCCGTGACTGGTTGTCATTTTTCATCCAGTCAGTAAAGAGTGGGTTCTGCGCTGCTCAGCAGTGTGCTGGGGGTTGAGGGTTCCGTGGTAAACAAAGGGACATGGTGCCTGGCCCCACTTGGGGAAACAGACATTAAGTAAGTAATCGTAAGAACAGCTGCTTGGTTATAAACAGGGTAAGTTCAATGAAGGAAAAGGGAAGGAGGTGGTCAGGAGGACCTCTTTGAAGAAAGGTCGCACACGGGGGCACCCATCTTGACTGATGTGTGGGTGGGGTGGGGACCTGCAGAGGGTGTTGGGCAGAAGGAAGAGCAAATTTGAAGCTCAGATGGGAAAACCGTTTCAAAGGTATGCCTCATGCATCGTATTATTTTTATTAATTCTTACCTATACCTCATACTTGTATTGTCAATGTAGAATCATCTTATATGTCTCATGCTCCAAGATTTTTTTTTTCAAATATTGAAGGAACGCCCTTATGGTAGGTGTTGTATAATTATTATTTCTCTTAAACTAGAATGGAAGAAACTTGTGTTCTTGTGGTTCACAGCTCAATAACATTTTTAGTGCTTTACAATCTATAGTTTTTGAAAATTCTTTCTATACTCCAAAGTTTTATGTACAATTACCTTTCTGACTATTTTCTTCCGTGAAAAATGTAATTCATGTCTGTGCTTTGGGTTTAAGATTCTAATCTCTCACTTCAGTCTTGTTTCAAGGCTTTTAGAATTTTATATTATCTAATATTTTATATTCTGTGTTCTGAACATTCACTGTAGATATTAGAACATGAGCAACTTATTATTTATACTCCCCCCCACATCTTTTTGTTCTTTTACCAAATATCCATGGATTGAAATACTTGCTGTTCAAGCTCTTTTTCCCCAGTGGGACTAACTCAGTGGGGTTTCGTCCAGGGGCAGTGCCTCCGTTTTGTAAGTAGAAAGAGTGACTCACGGAGAGATTAGATGACTTATGTACAACCACAGTGTAATTTGGGAACTTCAGCCTGACTCCTGATACCCTGTCTGCCACTTGGATCCAGATTACATTTCAAAATAATTCTGATGAGGATCAAATCTAAATAAACTGGTGTATGCATTGAATGACAACTAAGATGGATTCTCAGATAGCGAATACACATTTTTTTTTCTTTAAGAATCACTAGATTACAAACTGAAGGTATAATATGTATTTTAAAAATTATCTAGCATTATTTCTGCATTTTTGTTTAATTTTGTTGTAATGGATGATATTCCTCAGTGATTAGGAATGTAAATTACTAGCAAAATGGACTTTTTGGACATGAAAGATTTACCCTGTTTACCTTTATTCTTCTCCACCAATCTTGCCTGAAAACAAGCCTTTTCACTAATGTTCGTCTTCTCAGTGAGGTGTTTTTTTGTCTTGTCAGGTTTTGAGGTATGATAAAGACTGGATTGTAAGAGAGTTAATGAGTTCATCATGTTGTATATTCCTTGGAATGTGCCAGTGCAGCCTCTGGCTCTCAATAGTTTGGTTCCAAAGCTCGGCTAATCTATTATTTGGCTCTTGACCTGTTGAAAATTTCTAGATGGAATTGTTGCCCTAGTGACACTCCAAAAACCATTTGAGTGGGACTGTCCCAGAGAAGTGTGCTCTGTTAATTTTGATATAGGTACATACTCTAGGATACAAATTCTGAGTTTGTAGATAGCATGTGCCAGTAGTTGAGGTTTCTAATTAGAGGTCATTGCTAACTAACTACTAATGTGTCATGGTTCTCTGCTAGGGCTTTATTGTAGTAAGGTTTTTTTTCTATTGGGTTATAGGTAGTCAATTATGGAAATGAGTTATGTGATTACACATGATGAATGTATTCAGTCAACATGTTTATTGAGTGTCTTTTACATGTCAGATACTGTTCTGGTGCTGGCGATGCAACGATTTAGACAAGTGAAGCCTCTGCCTTCGTGGAGATTATATTCTAGTATGTAATCTCTAGCGAGACAGTCAAGAAACAAGAACATAAATAAATTATATAATTGCAAATAGTAATGCATGTCAAGAAGACTATCAGCCAGGGTCAGGTGATAGGGAATCAGGAAGCGGGGGAGGTGACATTTAATCAGACCTAAGCAGGAGCAAGGGTCTGTGGAGAGAACATCCCAGGAAAGAGGCAGAAAATGGCTTGACCTTGAAGCAGGAGCGAGCTTGGTGTGCCCTGGGACAGCAGGAAAGGCAGGGGGCTGGGGCGTTAGTCTGGGGGAGAGCGGTGGGAATGAAGTCAGAGAAGCAGGCAGAGCAGGGCATATGAAGGGCCAGAGAAAGGGATGTGCTTCTCGATTCTCCTTCCTGGAGCTGTCAGGCTCAGCGAGTCAAAGCCTGAAACGGGAGGGGGGGGGGCGGGGATAACACAAAGCAGAGGGTGTGGAATAGGAAATGACCTTGAGATGTGAAAGGAATGATTATACATTGGGATTGGAGGTAGGTGGTTAAAGTCAGCACTGCCGTCAGGATAAGCTGGTCAGGAGGACGAGTTGTGGACTGCTCAAGGGACCATGGACAGGGCAGGTACGGCCGACAGGGTGGTTCAGAGCACAGCTTTGTAGCCAGGCGGCCTGGGTCCACTCTGGGCTTCGTCACTCTCTCCCTGGGTGACTTTGGAATCTACCTAATGAATTTGCACCCTGATTTCTCATCTCTCAAATGGGGAAACAAAACGAATCACTTGCTCATATGGTTGTGTTAGAGTCACTTGGAACTTATAAAGGATTCCAAATCCCAGGCCTCAGCCTCAGGCAGTGAAATCAGGACATCTGGGGGTGGCTCTGGCTTTTGTGTTTTTTTTTTAAAGAAACTCTTTTAGGGGATTTTAACTCACACCCAGGGTTGAGACCCACTGATAGAAGCATTTCAGGGAGGTCCAGGAAAATGGCTGTCGAGGTAGGAGCTCAGGAAGAACTTTGCTTCGGGCAGTTGATTTAATTTTGACAGAAAGGTGGGAAGTTCGTAGCTAGGATGATGGCTTATTTTGGTTCTGTTCTTCTCTCAGCTCCTGTGTTTTGACTGTTCTTATATTCTAGGTATGTAGGAAATCTTCCAAGAATATTTGACTACTCTCCTTTAGATCCAACACAAGATTTCAACACACAGATGTAAGTGCTCAGTTTTTTTAGAAACGTCTCCAATAAAGTGTTCATAGTGGTTCTCTCTAGGTTGCAGAATTAAAGGCAATTCTTTTTTCTCCTTTATTTTCTGTATTTTTAAAAGTCTTCTAAAATGAGCATATGTTACTTTTATACGAATGAAGAAATTAATAAAATTATCTCTAAAGTACTGAGGAAAAGTTGAAAAAGAATCAGTATCAAGGAGAAGCAAATAAATAAGTTATTTGTGAGTAACTGAGATAAAGTGGTTCACCTAAAAAGTAGCTGTACTTATTGAGATTCATAGGTAATTTTAATACCTCCAAGCGGAAACGACAGTGACCGTTTTGTTTTTGCTTCTCCCTCCTGTCCAGGACTAAGTTAGGACATGGACTTCTCTCAGGCCAGTATTCAAAGCCTCCAGTGAAATCGGAACTCATTGAACAGGTGATGAAGGAGGAACATAAGGTATGTGTCCTAGTGATCTAGTGATTGCCATGTTGCTTTGCAGGGAGGAGGGACCTTTACCAGCTAGAATGTGGATTTCCTGTGATTTGGCAAATGGTGGCCATAAATTTAGCAAGCTGCCAGAACGGCTGTTTCATGTCTGAGTGGAGGGTGTCTGCATGCATGCTCTTCAAAATTGTGGTAAGGAGCAACCAGGGGTGGGGTTTCTAGTGGCAGTTGCTTCATGGAATTTATGTCATTGCCATCATTAATGGTCTTCAGAAACAATAGTCTTCATAAACAATAGTCTTCATAAAATAGAGCTGAGATGGAAGGAATAAACTGTATAAAAACATAAACATTTTTCCCCTTGGTAACACCATCTTGGCCTTAGAGTGTCTTTCTTCTTTTAAGCCTCACCTTTGTTGGCTAGGGTTTCTCAAGAGGCTGAGTGTTATAAAAACAGCACTCACATTCATAGACACCCCCCCACCCCTCCCCTAAAGCTGAGGATTTGGAATTTCTGGGGAGGGCTGGGCAGTCCTCATTTTTGGTAAGCTGCCAGGGGGTTTGTTAGCACACTCGAAGTATGAGACACGCATTTAGCCATTTAGTCACTATTAATTGATAGAGTAATTGAATGATATGCTTCATCTCCTAATAGCCAGACTTGCTTTTCCATGTGCTTGAGGGATAGGCCACTGACCCCTCCCTGGGCTGCTCTGTTTCACGCCTCAGCAGGGTGCTACTCACATCCTCGTCTGTTTGAGTGGCGCTCTTGGCATTCTGCAGGGCACCGCCTAGCTGTGTGTGGCGGCCCTAGCTCATGTGGCTGCAGATGTCCTGAATGGAATGCGTGCCCCACTTGCCAGACACCTGCTCTGCCTCCAGAGCTACCTGTCGTGGCTTAGTGGGCACCCTCTTCCAATTCTGCTTCTCCAGTGTTTGACCTCTGTGCTCCCATCTCGCGTCAGTCATCCTTAACATGTGCCTGTAGACTGAGAGCAAGAATCCAAAGCGAATAAACTCTTTTTTTTATAATAAAGCCAGATAGTTGGGGACATGGAGCAAACGGGAGAAGGTAGTTTATGAAGGGAACATACAGAGGCAGTGTTTGGGGGTGGGGACAAGGAAGAAGGTTGTGAGAAGGGTGGAGCAGTGTACAGACATCCTGAATGGCCAGGCCAGGAGGTCAGAGTGTGGTGTGGCAGGAGGACACGTTCCCCAGTTGCACTGTTATCCGGCCTTGCAAGATAATGAGTTTCCTTATCCATCTGAGACAGGAAGACCCTCACCTGGGGTGCAGTTGAGGAGATGGTTTGGGTGTAGGGCAGGGCGGTAAGGTTACCCAGGCTGCTTCTACCTCCGAGTTCCTGGGAACCTTTGAAGAGGTGATGTGAAAAATCTTGGTTTAAAATTTTGTGTTTCATCACATTTGCCCAGGCAGTCTCTACTTAGGCCACCCTTGGAACAGCGCCCACCCTCCCTGGTGGAGGAGAAGGAAACTGGCTTGGGCCCCGGGAGCCTGGTTTCCTCTCCTGGGACCTGTGGGGCCATGGGCAAGTCATGTAACCTTTTCATCTCCGCAGTCAAATGGCAGAATTGATCTAGGTGGTGCTTGTGAATATTGCAAGCGTGAAGGTATGCCCCTCTAATATAAATAAAATCTGTTGTGCTTTTGGAATCTCTTCATTTGAGAAAATGTGACATGAAAACTCATCAACTTAGCAATGTTCGGAAGTAAGATTTAGTTTTGTTAATGTCACAAGTCATTTTAGTGAGCGTTTGGTGCAGTAGCTCTGTGATCTCCAGGGGCCTGAGGCTTGCAGGTGGGAACCCCTGTTCTGTCTAGTTCAAGCTGTGTAACCTGGCAGCATTTGGGCCATATCTGTCCTGCAGGTGAGTTTTGCTTGGCCCACA
The DNA here is from genome assembly GCF_001890085.2 of Hipposideros armiger. Classification (NCBI taxonomy): domain Eukaryota; kingdom Metazoa; phylum Chordata; class Mammalia; order Chiroptera; family Hipposideridae; genus Hipposideros; species Hipposideros armiger. The sequence goes on along the minus strand of NW_017732006.1, from coordinate 287,550 downwards.
CATAAACATCTGCATTTCCAACTTCTTTTAAAAACTCAGAACCTCTGGCAATTCCAGGCGGAACGCAGTTGGCTGGAGCTGAGTAGCAGCCCTCCCTTCACACGACATGCAGTCCCAGCTGGCTCCAGTCCTTTTGTGACTCCTCACCTGGCTGGAAGCCTGGGTATTTGGGTGTGCGACCCTTGATTTAGAAGATTTGTAAAATCCTTTCCCTGCTCTGAGGTGCCATGATCAATATGGTCCCTATAACGTTCAAAATGAGCTTGAATTGACCAGGTGATTTTCTTTGTGGTCCTGAAGGCATCAGTTTCAAGCTGTGACTTGAATAGACAAGTAATTCATAGTAAACTCTCCACTCCCCTTGACAGTGGAGGGATTTACGTTATGGGGCATCAGGATTGTCACTGGCAATTGGTTTCAGAGAAACCAATTTGTGAGAATCTTTCTTCTCTCAGGTATCAGGAGCCCTTGGATCTTGTCCTAGGCCTCTGGCATTGGTGACTTATACATGAGCCTAGAATGCCCCAAGAGAGGAAAGAAGATATGCTGAATCAGGGAAAAGGATGGATTAAGAGAGGACTGTGTGGTGGAGGGGAGTGGGCACATGGGCTGGACTGCCTTTTTACAGGGCCACCACTGCCGTGATACGAATACCAACATTCTGTAGTACTGATGAAAGGCCAAGGACCTTCCTGTATGTTCACTGATGCAGAAACGGATGCTCAGAAACGTTGCCTACAGTTGCAGAGCTAGTGAGTGGAGAGCTGGGCTTTCCACCAGGCAGTCTGCCCCTGAGCCTGTGTGTTTGACCACTACTCTATCCTGTTCCCTAACAGTTGTTGCAGGACTTGGTGGTGGTGAGAGGATGACAAAAGGGGATGCTTAGAGTGTGCAGAATTACCAGCTGGCTCAGTAACTTTGGTTTCTCACCTCTGTCTTATATCTTGGGTGATTTCTGTTATATACCTCCTGGTGTTAAAGGGGTCTGCTACAGACCAAGATGAAATCTAGTTTGTATATATGCATGCTTAACACATATTTCACCTATAAAAAGGTTTGCAGTGTTTATTTGGGGTACTGCCATTTCTTCATACATTTTTGAATTGATTTTGAAAATTCAGTTGTGCCTGTAGTAGATAAAATCTTCTCACTATGAAAGGACACTTTTCTTCTTCAACAAATATAATCCTGATTTTTATGCATTCTAAGACAGTACTTTCACACATTTTAATGCTGAATATCCTATAATTTATTTATCCTTCTGAAGATAACATGTTTTAAACAATTCTGTATTCCCAACAAACTGTGTTTCTTAACGACAATTCATTTGATTTTCCATGTAAATAATCCTTGATACATAGTTGCTAGTCTCAGTTTTTGATCAGCATGAGGTAACCAGTGTTATACTGGGAGGTGATGTAATTTTAGCCCCAAACTAAGAACTTTGTTTTCACTAACTTCCATTTATATTTCCTAGAAATGTAACATTTGTAACTCACCTTTTGAAATATGAAAAACAGTTTAGGGAACCTCTTTGTTCCTTTAGCTTGGGAGATATTAGGTTTGAACCTGGGTTAGGAACAGCTGGTCCAAGGTTTAACTTTAAAAGTTGAAATCAGGGCCGGCCGAGTGGCGCGGTGGTTAAGAACTGGCTTAGGATGCCAGAGGGCCCCGGTTCGGATCCCACATATGAGGGCCAGTGACACTGCCCTCTACAGCTAAGATGCTGAACAACAGCTCGATCTGGAGCTGGGCTGCCGTGAGTTGCCGGCGACATTGTAGAATACAGCCCCTTTGGCAGTGGGTTGCCATGGGCTACCGTGTGTAGCCAGCAGCCAGCGTGAGCGGCCAGCAGCCGCTGTGAGCGGCCATCCAGAAGCCGGCGACTGATCTGCCTCGCCCGGGCAGAGCACAATGATGGTGCCAACTTGGGCCAGTGAAGCAACGTCCTCCACAACTAGACTGAAGAACAAAAAGACAGCAACTTGTCTGTTCCCCTTCCCCCAATTCCCCAGCACTGTTCCCATCCCCCCAATTCCCCAATAAAAATCTTTAAAAAAAAAAAGTTGAAATCAATAGACAGTATATGCTTGCGTATTGGGAACAGGCTGAGATGGCTCTTTTTTTAAAATTTCTGTGGTCTTAGAAATGTAAATATCTTTACAAATGTTGCTCTAGTGTGATACAAAGCCTCAGTCATGCTGCTTGCTTATTAATTAAAGCATTAGGCTCGGGGGAATATAAGTGGCTCGTCTGGCTGCCCTCTTGGCGCAGTGTTCAACAGAAAGCCCTGTGTAAGCGTTTGGGAAAGATTTTTAACACCATAGACCTAGCTCTAAGTTTAGCTCATCTGTCTTGCAATTGCTGATGGAGAAAGTAAGTACAGTATCCTATAAATACAACAGGTTCCTTAGGTGGTGCTATTTTGGAGGCTTTCTGGGGCTCCCTCTTACAAAATTAGTTGCCAGGATTAGCCATTGCTTTCAGTGCCTGAGGACCAGCTCACAGTGAGAGTGTGTCTGAAGGCAGGTCTGACTCTCGGTCAATTTTCGTGTCTCCCTCTCACCTTGTGTAGTGATAGGCCCACAGGGGACACTTGGGTGATCTTTTGCCCCAGGATGGCTGTAAAGACTGCTTGCTTGAGGTATTGTTTAGCTTGTGTTTCTTATAAAGTGGAAATTATATCTGGAAACTTGATTAGATTCAGGCTCAATGTTTTTACAGCCCGACTTTCTAATATACAAGATTTGAAGTGGACACAGTAATAGTTGAGCATGGGAATTTGTGAGACCTCCCGTCTGAAATCAGATAGCACTGATGTGGGGCATGGTTGCGGGCAGACTGGGATGACTGTTGATCAGGGGAGTAGGTGTGGAGCAGCCGAGTTTGAGCTAAAACGCTCAAACCCAGCTGTGAAAGCCGGGAGCTGGTCTGCAATGTGATGTGGAGAGGGAGAGGTACCATCTCACTGGTTAGGAAGCTTTTTTTTTTTCAAATAATTTCTTGATGATGGACAACCCTCAAGCTATAGCTTGATTGTTGAATGAAGGATTAAGGAAGGTCAGTCGAGGGACAAGAAGTGAATAGGCACAGAAAGAGAAGAGGCATGGGAGAGGAATGAATGGGGCTGGGACACAGGTCATTCTGAGTGTCTGGGGTTTTCTGGGCTTTTCACCAGGGTCTCTACTGAAACTCCTCCTCCCAGTTGTACTACCCCTTTGTGGCACAGACCAGCAGGCAGCCTTTCAGAATTTACTAACTTGCTAAACTTTTCCAAGTAGCTGTTTTGGTGGGGCCTGGCAGCCACATTAAGCTCAAAGCATAACTTGTAAGGAGTAACAGGATCAGGAGCAGGCTGTGAGTGCGTGCTCACGTGAGTGCCACACAGGAACGCATGATGCGAAAGATTCATTCCAAGTGGGGCCTCTACACTGCTGAGAGCGAGGAAGTAGTTGCTGGACTGGCCTGTAGTGTTGGCCCCAGAGGTGTGTGGGTTTGAAGAGGGCTTACCCAGAGTCCAAGACATACTTTCTCTTTTTCTGGCAACTGGTCAGATGGATTCAGGGTCATCAGAGATGAGAACTAGGCACATGTGTGCAAGAAGCAGTATTAGGACAGGAGAGAGGGAGGGAAAGAGAGAGAGAGAGAGATAAAGAAAAAGAGAGAGAGAGAGAGAGAGAGAGAGAGAGAGAGAGAGAGAGAGAGAGAGAGAGAGAGAGACTTTTCTAGCTGTGCGATCCTGGGCCAGTTACTTACCATCTCTTTGCCTCAGTCTCCTAATCTGTCTAGTGGAGAAAATAATATTAATCACCTCATAAGATTGGGTGAGTTAAGCAAGATTCACATATAAAGTGCTCAGAACTATGCCTGAACCTAGCAAGTATTCTTCCCAGTACCCAGAATGGTGTCTGACGTATTATAGCACTCAGTAAATTTCTGTTGAATGAATGAATGAATGTTGGCCATTATGCACAAAGATAAGGATTGTTTTTGCATGCTTGTGTTGGCTGATACTATGTAGATATACATTAGCATTGTGAGTGAAGAAAATTACAATTTTTAGGAGGTGTATATACAGGTAGTAAAATTAGCTATCAGGTATGAATTGGTCTTTACCTACCTAGCCCTGGAAGCACACCTGAAGCCAAGTATGTGTGTGTTAGCTGGGCATTTATGTACAAGCTCCAAGTCCTCAGATGCCCGAATGCTGCCACCTTGGGGACTTCTCCTCTAAGAGCTGCTAGCTCTGTTTCAGATCCTCTGCAGTGTTCTTTTACATTTGTTATAGGTCTCTGTGTGGTCACTCATCTCCCCCATTGTCTGTCAGCTCTCAGAGGGCAGAATCCCTAGTAGTGCTCTGCAGGAAGTAGGTGGTCAGTCAGTACTGGAGGACTAGATCAGATATGTTTTCAGCATGACAGGAAAATTCACCTGAGTTTTATTAGAAACACTGCTTAGAACATGTGCATTGGAGAGATTTTATATGTAGAGCCGCCCCTTGGCTGCGGGGAGGTGGCTTTGGGAGTTTTTCCATCACCTGTTGCACCTGACTGCATGATTGTGCACACCTGTTCTGGTCTCCAGACCCTAGGCGTTGACCTGAATGTCCAGGAGACATGGCCTCCGCTGTCCAGATTGCAAGCAGGCCAAGGAGATGGGCCAGAAGCAGGCTGAAAGTGAAAGGAAGTAGTGGCTATTTTGTGCTCTGTGCCAGCGATGGCCCAGAGAGCGAGTTCTCTGGACTTCAGAGAAAGGGAACATGGCTTGGAAGCTGAGCATGCTGAGGTTTTGTGAAAAAGCGGGTGGAACAGCAGCCACACATTTGCAGATAGCACGAGTTACTCCTTTTGCTTGATTGGCAAGGTGAGGTTTGTCTCACTGAAACCTACTGTGTGCTACAGCTGCCACTGTGTTTTTGCTGCAGAGAGCCTGGGCTGAATCAACCTGGAGTTCGTTCTGGCTCTGCTCTTTGTTAGCTGCGTGATAATCTGGTCTCGGAAGACCTATCTGGCGCTTCTCTGCCAGTCACAGTTTCCCTAGCTATAAAATGGGGACAGGGTTGGTACCTTCTTCGTAGGGTTTTTGTGAATATTAAATGCGGTGACATTTGGCACCTTATTAGGTGGGCTGAACTTGGAGGGGACTCAGGAAACAGCGTTGTCGTGAGCCCACCCCGTCCTCAGAGGCCATGTGGACGCTCCCCACTCTGCCGCTTTAGAGCATCTTAGGCCGATCGCTCAGATTTCCTGTGTTTTCATGCATGTTACCAGCGTTAGGAAGTTCACCTTAATGCCAGTTTTAAGCTTCTCCCCCTACCAAGCTCAGGAGTCTTGGAAACCAGCAGCAATGCAGCGGGGCCAGCATCGGCACCCTCTGTAATCTTTTTGCCCTTACTTCACCTCTTTGCCTCCTTCCACCCTCTCTGTCCCCTCCAGAGTCAAGATCAAGGGATGGGGAGATTAGAGACGCCGCGGAGCCTCTCACTGAGCTAGTGTGTGTGGCTCCCTCTTGGCTGCCATGTGTCTTCTGTCATGGCCGGCCTTTTGGTGGGGGCACAGTAGTGGGTTTTTCAGAGATGCCCTTCCACCCACTGGTTTCCTCAGGGACCTCCACGAGGACCCTTCCTGATGACCCGGTAACCCCCCACCCTGGCCCCTGCCCCGAGACTCCCTGGCTGGCTGACCTCCCATCATCCTATGCAGTGTCCTTTCTGGAGGGGCCTGGCTGCCTTCTGAGCTATGCTTTTAGCCCCTGGGGAAAGTTCATGTGTCCTTGTCCTGCCAAAGATGCCCCACCCACTCTTCCCACTCTGCCATCCTAGCAGCTGCAGCCCGCCTCCTTCCAGGTCTCCAGGCGAGGGGCACACGCCCAGGAATGCCCTGTGCTCTGCCCCCAGAAAGCACCCAAGGCAGGCTCGGGAGCGGCCTGCAGTGGGGACCGGGGGCACGCAGTGCCATGTCCTTTATTTGCGAGTCCCCCAGTATTTACCAGGGGTTTTCTCATACTCTCTCATGGGGAGGGAAGGGAGGTGCTGTGGAGCTTGCCTCTCCGTTAGCTTTCTTCAGAGGACGTCGCCTCCCTAGTGCATCTCTAGCCTGCCCTGACATAGGCCGTAATGGACCAGCGTGGCCACTGCATAGCAAGTCCTGTGAGGATGGGCCTAGTGTCTCTCTTTAGAAAGTGGATTTTTAGTTTCAAGTCTTTGGCGTTGAGTCAACAGGAAAAGTCCCATCCTGTTCTGACATCAGGTTCAGAGTGCAGGGTCTGGTACATACGAAACCTCCAACGCATGCCGGCATTATTATTTACCTTCTGTGGGCTTCCATTCTCTCATCTGAAAATCAGGGCTGATGGTAGTCCTCACCCTGCTTGCCACTCAGTGCTGTTAATGTGTGTGAAAGTATGGTGAGTTGATTTTATTTTTATATTTTAGCCTCAACAGAATGGGATCTCTCCACGCATGTTTAAGGCCTTTGTAAGCAAAAGTCATCCGGAGTTCTCCTCCAATAGACAGCAGGATGCCCAGGAGTTTTTCTTACACTTGGTGAATCTAGTAGAGGTGAGTCAGTCAGTCTTCAAAAATACTCAGGAGGGCTGTAAGGAGTGTGCCCAGCCCCCACGTGCAGTTCACGCTGGCATGACCACAATGCCCCCACCCCTTCCCTAAATCTCTCACTGTCCAAACGTGATCAGACGTGGCTGCCTCTTTGAGGCTTCTCTGCTCAGCTCACCTGGTGTCATCAATCCTCGTGGCCTGTTTTCTAGGCACTCGTGTCGCCCTGCCCTCCTTTTAACTTGTGTGTGTTATGGGAGTGCTTGTCAGTTCCTTCAGTCACTGTACTTTTCTTTCTTTCTGTTTTTCTTTTGGTGGCAAAGCTTCTTGAGAGCCCCATGTGGTATTTGGTGTCTGCCTGCCACCACTCTGAGATGGTCGCACTGCTCACAGCAGAGCTGAATCACATTAAATGCTCTGGTTTTTAAAAGTTGCCGAGAATTCATAATTAAAGGCTTTTTCCCCCCTCTTAAAAAACTACTTTTTTTTCCCTGATTACAAATGTGTTCTTTGTGGAAAATACAGAAAGGCACAAAGGAGAAGATAAAAATCATCCCTAATAGCAGCCCCTACAAACAACCAGTGTTAACATTTTGGTGTCTGACCAACCTGTTCTTTTCCAGGTGCATTTATTAATTCCCTACGTTCTGTTTCTAAGCAATGTTTTCCACTTCACCTGCTGTGAACATTTTGCCATGTCATTACATACTTGAATGCAGCATGATTTCTTTTTTAGTTGTGAATAATTTATCCAAATGCATTAATATAATCATGTTATCCATTGCTTTAATTTTTCCAGGGCAATCCTTTCTCTTTAGTTTCACCTCCTCATCCCCTTTCTTCTAATTCCATCTAGGTCAGTCCCTCTCCCATGGCTTCTAATGGCTGCATAATATTAATTGCACCAATCCCCCATTCTAGGAGTTTAGATAAATACCGTTGTTTTGCTTTTAAAGTACTCTGGTGAAATAGCATGCCCAGAGGGAATATTTTATAACACCAGGTCTTTGCATCAGAGTTATATTTGATGTAATTTTTCTAATTTTTATTTATGGGTTAATATTCATAAATTCACGAACCTGATGTAATCCAACCTTCAGAGGAACCGCATTGGCTCAGAAAACCCCAGTGATGTTTTTCGGTTTTTGGTGGAAGAACGCATTCAGTGCTGTCAGACCCGAAAAGTCCGCTACACGGAGAGGGTGGATTACCTGATGCAGTTACCTGTCGCCATGGAGGCAGCAACCAACAAAGGTACAGGCTCCAAAGTGGGACATTCGCAGTGTGCTTCTTCATATGTGAAAACCCTTGAAGCAGAGATCATACGGTTCAGTCACTGCACAGTTCTATTAGGAGTAGAACCAGCCCAGATGGTGTCTGGTTTGCATGTCTCTTTTCATCCTTTCTTCAGTCCCCGTGTGATTTTCTTTTGAGAACAATCAGATGCCTCACAGATTTTTGTGGAAGGGGTATGGATGGAACCTATTTTAGAGCCTATAAATTTGACCAACTAGTTGGCTTGGAGTCAGCTTAATTTTAGGGAAAATATTTGTAATTGCACATGTGGAAAATTCTGTAATATTATCAGTCATTAGTTGTGCTATAAAGTCTGGGGAAATGATCAGAACTGCATTTTTTGATGTGAGACATTCAAGCAGAGGTCTCTTAACAAAACCCAGCTTTGGCATCCGAGTATTTCCAGTGCCTCTTGCAGGAGATGAAGTGTGACAGGGCTCTTGATAGGCTCGAGGCTCATAGAGGGGTCTCTGGACTTTGGAGGCAGGAAGAAGGCCGAGATGCTGCCACCAGGTTGGGGTCTGAGGGGGAGGTTCCTGCAGTCGGTCTAGTCTGGCTCTTCCCAGGCAGAACAGATAAATGATATTACCTAGAATTAACATTTTAGAAGCAGAAAAAGGCAAAATATTTGCTAGGTTGCTTTTCTCCTGTGAACAGGTCATTTCTGTCAAGTTCAACAGTCCCCTGGGTGCCCTTTTCCCTTTTATTTTTTTGGGGGTGGTGGTGGCAGTCACTTGATTGTGCGAATTGGAAAGTGGTGATGATGATGAATTTAAAGTGAAGTGATTTCCATTTTCTATAAGCTCATGCTGCTTTTGACCAGTTTTTAAAATTCTTACCCTTCGTACAAAGTAGAAATGAGGGTGAGCGCCTGTGGTTTGTTTCCTGTTTAGAGTTAGGCTTAATTGCTTTCTCTTGCCAGCCTTGGGGACACTGACTCACCTGTTCCGCTCAGTTTTATGATCCTGTCTAACTCGCTGTTTATAATTTGTGAGTGGGAACTATTTTGTTCAGAGAGGAGATTGATAACTTAGTCTCTAGATATTGATCATTGGGAACACCAAATGCTAGCATCCCAGGTATAAGTACATCATACACTGATGGTGGATGGGGGAATGAATTTTAAAAGTGTAGTCTAAGAAAACACATAAGTGAATACATGTGCCTAAAGACTGAATCAGGAGCGAGTTTTTTTTTTTTAAATACAGAAGGAGTTCCCAGAAAAACCCACTCAAAATCTATATAAAATCTTACAGGTAGTTTCCAGGAGCAGATTTGTTGACTTGTGGGAAGTTCACGGCGTGCTCACTTCTTTTCCCGTTGGTGTTTTATCATTTGAGCAGGCTAGTGTAGAAAGGCCTTCTAGGTGGGTTGCTCTGAAATCTGAGGTATGGGTAACCTCAACCCGAAGTTTTCTCATCAGAGTCAGTTAGTATCACACGCTGTGTGCCGGGGATAACTGCAGTCCTTAACCTTCCTCCTGCTCCTCGGCCTACCCCCTCCATGGCCTCTAACCATCATGAAGGGCCCAGGAAGAGGTGAGCCCTCAGGTCTCTTTCAGTGTGAAACTCCTGGTGTGAAGACTGATTGGAGGGCGATGTGTGGGTAAACCAGCCTTGACCTCTGGACAAATGAGAAACCAGGTTCATGCATCAGTTACATCACACATGTGGTCTGAACTCACACCTGGGCCAGCGTTCACAGTTCCCTCCCGTCAGTCTCAAAGGGGAAGAGGCAAAAGAAATATGAATGGCTTGATGCAGCCTGTCAGTGCCACTCCAAAGACACCCCAAGAATATCTTTTCTGTAGGCTCCTCTGGATCGGTGAAGGGCAGCAAGTAAGCAACCCTGTCCCAGCCCACAGGCCTTTGGGGAAGATTGTCCAAAGGAGATGTTTTTCATTTCAAGGAGATAAGACCGATTGCAAAGTCTTTCATTTGGTCTTTTACCCAGATGAACTGATCGCCTATGAACTAACAAGAAGGGAAGCAGAAGCCAACCGAAGACCCCTTCCCGAGCTGGTTCGTGCTAAGATACCGTTTAGTGCCTGCCTTCAGGCCTTTTCTGAACCAGAAAACGTTGATGATTTCTGGAGCAGTGCGCTACAGGCAAAGTCTGCAGGCGTGAAGTAAGTGTGTGTGTCTGTGTCTGTGTGTGGTGTGTGTGTGTGTGTGTACGGACGAGTGCATGTGTGTGTTCTTGTGTGGTGGAAGTGGGGTGAGGATGGGGCCTTGAGAGGCAGGAACTGGGGAAGAGGTGGCAGAGTATTGTGTGCATCTGCTCACGCTTGTTCATGTGTGGCGAGATGGGATTATGATTCACACAACCCTAGATGTCTTAGACCCCACTTGTGTGAGACCTACACAATAAAACAGGCTTATAATCTATATTCTGTACAAGGGAGGGAATAATTTTTGTTTTGCATTGTTTTGTTTTTTTTGAAAAGCTAGGTTGTGGTTTATCCTCTATTAGGAATTTCGTTTTTTATTGTTTTTTTTTTTTGCCCAGAGGGTGTAGCCGAGAACCACCCCCACCTCCCACCACCACGGCAGGAGTGATATTAATGAAGATTTGGCTTAGAACGTGGTTGACTGTGCTTCTACCTGGAGGCCGGGGGTCTCAGGGCCTCTCAAAGTGGACAGAAGGGCTCCTGAGTATGTTCAAATGAGCTGCTCAGGACTTAGGCAGGGGGTGTTCTGTTTCCACATTGTCAGCCTTGTTATTAGGTACATAAAAAGATTCCTTTTCTCCTTTGTCACCTTACTTAATTTTATACAGTCAATTCCTTGCCAACACTTTATATAACTGGAAAAAGAGTACTCATAGTGGCATAAAATGAGGGGAGGTTTGAAAGTTTGACTCTTGCGATTTCACTACTTTTAGATATTCTTTGGCCATTTTTCTTCTAGGCTAAGATTGAGCTCTAGTCAGTGTAAAATGGAGTGAAAGATGGAAGAGCTCCTGCTGTTTTTATCTCAACTTCAAGTAGCAGTAAAACCTAATCACTTATTCTCTGTGACAGCCATAATGCAGGATTTCTGTTTATTTCAGACGATCTATTTCATATGTTAACAATGGGAAAACAGAAAGAATTTATTTCAAAGGCTCAAAACAAGCCATATTTTCTTAAAATAGTGTTTTAAAAAAGATTCTTCATATCTCAATGAGGATTAATAGTAGTTTATTCATTTATCAGTTGTCCATTTTGGGGTAAGTTTTCATCCTAGAACGTCTCAGTTTTGTGTGTTTGTGTGTGTATGCTGTGGGTATGTATATGTATGTGTGTGTGTATGTGTATGTGCGTGTTCTTGCAGATGACAGTTGGTGAGTTGGCATGTTCTGTTAAACATGTGAGATTCACTTCATTGTAACTTGGAGACATCTTTGGGCAGTTAGAAATCTCCACACTATATTAGTGGTAGAAACAATTTCTTTAATTAGTCCCCCCTCAGCTTTATTGAGATATAATTGACATATAACATTGTGGAAGCTTAAGGTGTACAACATGTTGATGTGAATTTTTTTTTTTATGTTAAGTATTGACAATACACTGAAGATTCCACTTTTTTTTTTAAAGATTTTTTTTTATTGGGGAATTGGGGGGATGGGAACAGTGCTGGGGAATTGGGGGAAGGGGAACAGACAAGTTGTTGTCGTTTTGTTCTTCAGTTTAGTTGTGGAGGACGTTGTTTCACTGGCCCAAGTTGGCACCATTATTGCGCTCTTCCTGGGTGAGGCAGATCAGTCGCCGGCTTCTGGATGGCTGCTCACTGCGGCTGTTGGCCGCTCACACTGGCTGCTGGCTACATACGGTAGCCCATGGCAACCCACTGCCACAGGGGCTGCAGCCTACGCCATCGCCGGTGACTTATGGCAGCCCAGCTCCAGGTTGAGCTGTTGTTCAGCATCTTAGCTGTAGAGGGCAGTGTCACTGGCCCTCATATGTGGGATCCGAACCGGGGCCCTCTGGCGTCCCAAGCCAGTTCTTAACCATCGCGCCACTCGGCCGGCCCTGAAGATTCCTCATTTATCCTTTTCTCTTTGCCCTTTAATTCTGATTCTGTGTGGGAGGTGGAAGTGATCCAGGGACCTGGCCGCCTAGAGAGCCCGCAGGATCTGCGTGAGCTGCAGGCTGCTCTTCATTTGCCTGTCCACTTGGCCACCCCTTTTCTGCTCTTTAGAACAGTGGGTTTCAGCCTTAGAAGAACAGGGTGTGACATTCTCTCGGGGCTGTAGGAAGGAGCCTTCTGATCACTCAGAAAAGGCCCACCTTTAACATGGAGGTGGGAAACATTAGTTTTCTGCAGAGACGGAGTCTCTCACCCCTGGGGTAGTGGTCGGGAGATCTGGATTCTTCTCGCATGTCCACTTTCCAGCTTATGTTCTGTCCCGAGGGAAGTCACCACCCAATGTCCTTCTTTACCTGTAGTGGAGGAATGATGCTTGCAGACCTGGTTTTCTCTTCAATGTTGCAAATATTTAGTTGTAGGCAACGAGTCTAGACTAGACTCCCCGAGGCGGGTCTTTTTCTCTAATTCTTAACAGTAGATATTAAACGTAACTGCTTTCTGGCACTTTTGAATTGGTAGTTAGCCATAAGAAAGTGTTCAATTATCCCCTCTCCTCCCACCCTGCTCCAGCTGTGAGTTCCCTCCACTGCCTCCCAGCCCATAGTATCACCTGCCAGCTGACACCTCACCTAGATACTGACCATAGAGCAACTGCAAGAGTCTCGGGGCTCCTGAGCCACCATTTTGGAAGCCATTAATCTACTGATGACTTTTGGTTGATTTCACTGTTATATATTTTCCAGATTTTAAGCTTAATGTAAGAGGAAGAGGTCAGAGAAGAGGCATTTTTACTAAGTTGAAAATATCAGATGGAGTTTGCTGGGTTTGGTGAAATTGAGGACTTGGTTGTATTTAAGTAAGAATGATGTTTATTACTGCTTCTCAGGAGGTAGGAAAACTTAATCAGAGATAATATATAAGTTCTGGAGAGTGAGCCAGGATCATAATAGATCAGTTCCTGAGAAGAGTTAAGCTCCTGTTTTTCTGATGAGCTCCGTTATGTTATTGCCTATACCCTTCTGCCATCATCATGACAGATGCGGAGGGGTAAGTGACTTGCCTGGGGCAAAATACAGGTCAGTGACAGACCGAATCAGTGCGCAGGGCCTCATGGGTTCTAGCTGTTTCGTGGCCACATAATAATGCTACATTCTAGTGTGCCGAGCAGTTCCACATCATTTCATGAACATTGCACAGCCCTGGGTGGTAGATATTATTAATAAATCCATTCTGTAGATATGAACATGGAACCTCAGGGAGGGTCAGTGATTTACCTAGATTTGGAGTGAATTAAGTACATCTCCAAGAGCCAAATTCCTGTCAAAATTTTTACTCTGAACAGAGCTCAGTGCCTGTACTGGGACTTCTCTTCTGCACTAGGGGGCAGCAATGCATTTGTTTTCTGGATTCTGGGAGGATGCGTTTCAAGTAGAAGGCAGTGACTGAGATTTGGAAAGTGGAGTTTGTGCGTCGGGGTTCTATAATCTTTTATATTAAAAGGTATCTGTAAGACCTGCCTACAGCTAATTTTCTTCTTTATGTATACCCACCACACCCACATTGACACTCAAATAGGAATGGTTGTTATAACCAAGATGGTACACGTGGAGAGAATGAGCTGGAACCAGAGCATGAATTTGTTGTGCAAGTTGAATAGTCTGTGCATAAAATTGTCAGACTCAAGTCCAGGCAATTCACCTTTCTGAAAGTTTGCAGGGAAACTCGAGACATTGACCATATGTATTAATTTTAAAATTTAAGGCACAGATTTAGATATTTTAGATACCCATAATATATATATACCGCTAGGATCCATGTGATGAGGTGTTAGGTAACTGGTATTTAAATGCAGCCCTGGCATTTCAAATAGTCAACCTCAACCAAAGTCCCATAAAAACCCTCTTTACGCCAACTCTGTGCTGTAACATGGTGGGAGCAGAGATGTGAGGATTGCTCGGAGAGCTTTTTCAAACCCCACATATAAACACATAATGCATGTTTGCCCATACACACCTACAAATTCCAGCAAGGATTTTAGGGAAAAAAACTAACGTTAATGGTTGAAAAGTGCTTTTCTGAAATATAACATGCCACAGCAAAGTAAAAGTAATAATTTTTCAATGGGCCCAAAATCATTATCAAGGGACAGTATTCTCCTATGTTAAACATCCTTTTCTTATGAAAAGGCCAGAATGGATGAGGAGTAGGTGAGTGTGTGTCTGCTTATGTCTGCGTGTTCCTCCTCTTCAGTCCAGCACTGGAACTGCCAGGTATGCCTCAGACAAAGCTTGTGATGCTTCATGAATTGTATTCATAATTCCTATTGCCTTGTTTCATTGATATAATCCCCCTTGTGTTTCCCAGAACATCTCGCTTTGCCTCATTCCCTGAGTACTTGGTAGTACAGATAAAGAAGTTCACTTTTGGTCTCGACTGGGTTCCCAAAAAATTTGGTAGGTATCTTTGGCATGCTTTTGCTTAAAACATCAAATTTAGCTATTGAAAAATCACGGCGTGTGAAAGAGCTCATGTAGTTGGTTGCCAGCAACAGTTCCCTTTCATTCTTTTTCCATTATTCCTACCTTTCTCTTTTGAATCAGAGTATATGGCAAGCACTGATGATAAAATTGCCACATGCTAACCCACCCCTCTAATAATGGGGTCTGGAGTGAGTGGATTGTAAGAGTGAAGACAAGACCCTCACATTATCAAATAAACAATGCTGCTTCCCAAACATTAACGCGCATACAGATGACTTGGGATCTTGGTGAAATGCAGGGGCTTGTTCCGCAGGTCTGGGGTGGGGCTTGGGATTCTTTATTTCTAACAGGCTCCCAGGTGCTGCTGGTGCTGCTGGTCCAAGACCACAGTTGGAGGTGCAAGTTGAACATACACTCTCCTCTTAGCACCTCTCCTCTGCTTCACAGCAGGCAGGTGTGACCAATGACATCCTCTCAAATCATACACATCTTATAAATAATAAAATAAGCATAGTCAGTTGCATTACACAGTCAAAAAAGGGATGTGACTGGCTTAACTGAGCTTTCTTCTTGCTACTTTTAAAGGCCCTTGACCATTGTTAGGGGTTAATTTTCCAGACAGGGCATAAGAGCATTTTTCCCACCATCGTGATCTAATATCAAGGGTGTTTGATTAGCCTGTCCTCAGTGGCGTAGAAGGATGTACAGTTTTACCCTCTGCGGTTTCTCAAGCAAGCCCCTCAGACTGTTTGTGCCAGTCTTTTAATGTTTTTATGTTTTTGAGCACTTAAAAAAACAAGTACTCAAGTTTTACACTGGTTCCTTCAGCACTCATCTGCTCATCTGAAGGGGATAGGAAACAACAATTGAAAAATCGGCTGGAGTGATTTCCCAGAAGCCTCCGGCTCTACCAGTTTACACAGCACTTGTTTGCCCTGTGACATGATGCTGGGCTGTGGCTGATTCTGGAGCAGATCTTTGCTCTTCTTGGCGGAATAATTTTGTGCAGGGAGGAGGGTAGATGGCAGAAGCCTCATCATTCAGCCTTTCCTCCATGGACCTGAGGCGCACCTGGGAGAAAACTGGCTGCTTCCAAGGGCTTTGAACTGCTTTGGAAACTGTTTTCTTGTTTTTCTTTGCCCCTGGAATTCCTGTAAAGGAACAGAAATTCAGATGAGATGTGATAGACTTGCCGAATTTAAAAGAGTCCCAAACTTTTCTTTAATGAACCTGAATTTTTCTGTTGAGGAATATTTGTATTGATGTTGTGGGTGATGTGTTTGCTTTTGCTGTCCCCTGAGGTTTGAATTTTTTTTTAAACTAAGCTTTTTCGTTGAGTGGTTGTTTTAAAATAGGATTTCTGTACCTGGCATCGTGACTGGTTTTGGGGTTAGTATTTTCGGGTTCTGTTTACTAGCCCAAGAGACATACCCTACACTGACATTTGAACCCATTAATTATTATTACTATATCTGAATATATGCAATACTAAATATCAATAGGATATTAGACTGATAAATTTATATTTGAGTAAGTCAACACAGTAACAACTGAACTGAGAAGTTAAAAAAAATGTACCCCAAGACTAATACATTTGAGATGCGAGTGATTTCTTTACACTTCATTCTTTATTTATTACTTTAGCTAAATCACATTACTCATCATGATGTGAGAAAGGGCACAGACTACGGGTTGCAAACTCAAATACCTAACAAGGACCAGGTGATAATGTGAATTACCTGTGATAGGGCTGAGTGTAAGAAACATGTAGCTAGCTTTCTTGGCCTTTCTTGGGTATTCCACTTTGGATAAAGACAGGGATTAGAAAAACATTTTCTGTCCTAAGAATCAGAATAGCAGACATATGATGCCCAGGTTCTCAGGGACAATAGGAAACAGTGGGGTCTGTGACAGACCATCACAGAGGGCACACGTATGAGACTATGCTGTAGCCTTCTGTTTTTCAAAATAAGCTGGAAATCTGGACTTCTAAAGTAAGTCTTCTGATTTAAAAATTGGAATCTGTTGCTAACATTTTAAAACCATCAAACAGAGAGTGTCTGGGCTACAGATGGTCTGTGGGCTGCCAGTTTGCGACCTCTGGCTTCTCCCATTTGCTCTTGTTCACTGTAGAATCCTGCCACCCTCTGTAATTGCCCCCAGTTCTCCAGATCAGTCTTGCTAAGTCTGCTGGTCCTGTGATTACTCCAGGGAACTGAAAAGCCACCCCCTTAGGTCTGCCTAGACACATGCATGTAGAGTTAGATGTGTTGGTTTTAGGAGATGAATGTGGGATTTTGGAGAATCCAGTGAATGTGTGACCTCTCTCATTTTGCAGATGTTTCTGTGGACATGCCAGATCTTCTGGATATCAACCATCTCCGAGCCAGGGGGTTACAGCCAGGAGAGGAGGAACTTCCGGACATCAGCCCCCCCATAGTCATTCCTGATGACTCTAAAGGTATCATCTTCTTGCAGGAGGACGATCTCTTCCGCCCCCACCACTCTGCTCTGCGGGAAAAGTCACTTTGCTCCCACCGCTCTGCTGTCCCTGGGCTGTCTTCCTGTGTTGTAACCCACCTTAGTCCCACGGCAGTGAGGCCTGGCTGCAACATAAACTTAAAATAGATGTGGAGCGAGGCACAGACCCATCCCAAGTAGTTGACACGGGCTTGTGGAAATCACTGGCAATAGAGGCAGCCGGTTTCCAGAAAGTTTTCAGGTTATGTTGCCTCTGAGATCGCCTTCTCTCCTCTGTCTGCTCCCCCAATGGGCCTGGAAGGCAGAGAAAGAGTGCATTTTCAGTAGGCTTGTAGTCCAGGGGGGCTGTGTCATTCTCAGGAGAACCTTCAGACAACCAGAAGTAGAAATTCAACAGGGAATGTTGGTTTAAAAAATCTTGCCCATGTCTCACCTCCCTAGCTTCATCACTGCTTCATAGCAAGGGAGCGGTTTGAGTTTTTCTTTCGCTCTGTGAATGCTAAATTGGTCATTGTTTAGAATACTTAAATTTTTAGGGAAAAGGACACATATAAAATAGTTGCCTCACATTTGTGGTTCTAAGGGCAGTGTCAAAATATCTTGGTATCATTATTAGCCCAATTAGTCGGATGAAATCAGCTTCATTCTGACTTTGCTTGCTTACGTGTTTACTGTTCACCTTCCTAAGGAGTTAATTAGGTGAAATCACTAATAGTGATGGAGCACTCTGGGCCCCTCTACCAAAAGTATTCCATCAGTCGAGCAATGACTGTTATTGGTGACTTAGTTTAAGTGCACAGAAGGGTAAGGAGAACCCAGCAGGAGCAAGATAGGCACCAGATAGGCACCTTTGTTACCTTATTCTCCAATGCTAAGTCAGATGTTAAAGCACACAGTGTGGGGAGCAGAGAAGAGACCTGTACGTGGGGAATTCTGGGTATTAAAGGGGTTTAAGGAAGAAGAGATCAGTGTGAGCATCAGGGAAATACCAGATGGCTTATTAGCACTGTTCCTGCTTTCTCTGAGGCTCACAGTAGCATCCTTGGTTTGTGACTATACAGAGTTCTTAGAAATACAGGGAGAGAAATGATTTAGTTCGTGGAGATGATACTCAGAGCATCATGTTTTATATCTGCTCTAAATGCCTGAAACCTGGTATCTTCCCTCCTTACTAAAATGACTGTGTCGTGCAGGCTGGGGTGGCCTCTGTAGGGGCATTGAGAGGTTGACAACATTGTGGGGTCCCTAGGACTGACAGCGTTAGGGCATGCCCTGCATTGATTCTTTTTTCTTTCTCTAAAACGCTTTACTATGGTTTGATCTCATTTTCTGCCCTTTCCCTTGATTTCCAGATCGCCTGATGAACCAGCTGATAGACCGTATGTATCTTTTGAAAATGTTCCCAGTGCTCTACAATTGTTTTTGGTCTAACACATTTACCTGTGGGGGTTCTTTTCTGTATGTGTGCATATGCAGCTTTGCCACAGTGGAAATGGTTCTTTGTCTGCAAGTTGAGTGAGCAGCAAATGTAAACCAGTGGCATGGTGATTAAGTGGCCCTGTAGCTCAGGACAGTGACCGACCCTAAGCATGAGAGCCACCCAGCCCTGGGTTAGAAGTTCGGCTCTGCCATTTATGACTGTATAACCTAGAATAACTTCCTTAACTTCCCTGAGCTTGAGTTTTCTCATGAGTGAATGGGGGCTAACGATGCCGTTTCTTCCCTCTGGCCACATGAACAGGCCTCTTTCGGTAGTGATGGCGCAGTGGCCAGTTATTTTGTATAGTCTTGACGCTGGACAGATAATGAAGACACACAACTTCATTATGGTAGCGATGGTGGTATTATTGGTTGGTATTATTGGTGGTATAATGGTGGTAGTATTAATTAATACTCTCAAATTATTAGTTTCATTGGGTTTGTGTTAATTTTGTAGCCTTTTAGTTCTTAATCCTATGGGAGTTGATACTCCTTGGTTTTCTAAAAAGAACATTAAAACAGAAACTATTTATAGCAAATGTTCAGATATTAATTAGGAGGAGAAGGGAGTGTTTAACACTAAGTGCTCTAAATACTTTTGTCTGCAAAGCCTTTCTGGACATGAACTATTGTTAGCTTAGAAGGTCAAGAGTTTTACACTGCAAATGATTGATCATGTGGCTTAGACCTTCACCTTTCCTTTCTTGAATCAATTCTGATTTGCTGATTTCTAGAAGAAGCTGTTAGGATCAGTGAGGATCTTGGGAAAACCATTGCCTCTGTGAATAATCTCATTGTAATAACAACAGTGGCTGTCAATACTTTTGAATGGTTACCACGAGTCACATTGCATTTATTATTCCATAAATTCTTTCAGATGTATGTAATGTTACTATTACAAAGTTCAGATTCTCGTTTCATTATTGTAGTAAGAAGAGCAGGACAGGTGACCTTTTACAGAGGATAAAACTGAGACCCAGGAACATTCAGAGACCCAAGAGCTGGGACCAGAACCAGGGCTAGGACGAGTGTGCTTTTCGTGCCACTCGACCTTTCCTGGACTGTGAGAGGTTTGCTGGCTGCTCCTGATCCTCCAGAGAGCTGGCTGCAGGATCTTACCCCAGGGGAGGTGATGGGTGGTGGAACTTACCAGCCAGAGGAGTTTGTCTCTGACCGTAGCACTCAGCCATTTCCCAGTGTTAATGGTCTGGGCATTGATTTCCTATTAGATCTAAGCTTGCTGTCTTATCGGCAATTACCTGCTACTTAACAGGAGAAAATGGAATTATCTGGGGTTAATTTGCCTTTCTCAGATTTTTAAAAGGAATAACTTTGATTATTTTCTTATTATAAAGTAAAGAGATATTTAGAAACTGGATTAGCAATAAAAGTCATCTATGGTTTCATCATCCATCTGTACCCACTATTCATATTTAGTATATATCCTCCTGCTATTCTTTACTTATGCGTGGCTCACTTTATTTTTCACAAAAATGGAATTATACCTTTTCAGTCTCACATGCTGCTGTATATGCTCTTACATACATACATACACTCCTTATTGCACTGCACTTCTTAGACTGCATTCCAGGGAACGTTAGAGTGTAACAAGATGCCGAAAGGTTTTATAGTGTTTTACTGTAGGAGTCTTAAGTACAGGACTTTTGAATCTTCACTATAAAGCACACTGTGACTTGCTAAGGGGAGAATATAGAGAAGGCAGGTTTTAAAAATTTATTTAACCATGGAAACCCCTTGCTTTGCGGTTCAATAATTACATCTCTCCTACGATACGGGGACACCACAGGGCAATTTGGGAATCACTGCTGTCCTACGTCATTGCTTTCTTAAAATTTGACCTTAATAGCATGTTCTGTTATTTTCTTTATAAGAGAGAAGTTTGATAAACACATTTTCAATATAATTTTTGTGGAACAGATGTCTCTGTTTCTCAATCCTTCTATTAATTGCCATCTTTGACTGAATTTTCAGTAGATTAGAGACCTTAGGACATAGAAAACAGAAGGGGTATGTTTTGTGCTCCTGTTTCCCCCCTTTGGTACAATTTGAGAACACCGTGTAGGAGTGTATGTGTATACATATAAGCACATACATGGATATACATATACAAATATATACATACAAACCTATAGGCGTGTGTACACACATACACACATGTGTATGTATACACACTTATAAATTTGTATGCATATATATGTACACGTATATACATATGTGCTTATATGTATACACATATACTCGTATACATACACATATATTTAGGCATACATACACACACATCTCTACCAATATCAATATATTATTATGAAAATAAAAGAAAACAAAACCTTCAGTGTCGAAGCCCAAGTTAGGTTTGTAAAGCTGTCTCTTTTAATATCTTAAACGTACACAATTAAAAAACATGTTTTTCTTCTGCGCTTAACATTTGGGCTCTCCGTTTCTCAGGGTTGATTACTTCCTTTGATTGCTGATAGGTCTAAAAGCCTGCTATCACTTTCTGTGAGATTTAAGGAACAGGATTTCTGGCCTGTAGCTAATGCTTTTCTCTTCAAATTTTAGTCATAGGAGAGGCAGCTGTAAAGGTCTTGAGTATGAACTCAGAGGCTGAAACGTTCTGGAAATATACTAAATCTCCCCATACGAAATTAGACAATTGTTTTTTCAGTGCTTGGATTGTCCAGGTAATTATTATGGTTCCTATTGAGGTCAAAGATGTAGGTCAACTCAAATAGCTTAATCTTTGGCTGGCTTAAAACAAAACCAAACCACATTACACCAGCATCTGCACGCCAAACAACATAGCACTTTATTCAGCTAGCACGTGGATAAGGGCTGAAGAGAAGCTGAGACAAGAAGAAAGAGCGTTTACTTTTTTACACCAGACTGTCCTGTTGTGCTCTGTAGCATCAGACATCGATGAGTCGTCGGTGATGCAGTTGGCTGAGATGGGTTTCCCCCTGGAAGCGTGTCGGAAGGCCGTGTACTTTACTGGAAATATGGGAGCCGAGGTGGCCTTTAACTGGATCATCGTTCACATGGAAGAGCCAGGTAGGTGGTGGGAAGGTGGGGTGGTTGGAGTCTGATGCCGTCTTCAGTGACACTAAGCCTTGATACCTCCATGTCCTCTGGCTGTGTTCCAGAAAATGACTCTGTAGCTCATAATCTCGGTAATGGGGGCCAGGGTTACTCTTTCCTGTAGAGAAAAGGCACAGTGTTTGTCTTTTCTCTCTCTTTTTTAATAACAGCGTTATTGAGACATAATTCACCCTTTAGCGTGTATATAATTCAGTGGCAGAAAGACCACTGGAAAGATGTGGGATATACTTGTAGCTAGGAGATGAGGAGGACTTGGTATAGAAAAATGCGCGTGAAAAATGGGGACTGTTTAGTTAGCTTTCACTTTCATCTACTTTATTCAGATAATTCGTCCATTTAAAATGTACATTTCAATGGTTTTGAGTAAATTTACAGAGTTGTACAACTATCACCACTGTCTAATTTTATAACATTTTTGTCCTCCCAAAAGAAATCCTATACACATTAGCAGTCACTTTCCACCCCCGGTTCTTCCTAGACTCTGACAACCACTAATCTACTTTCTAGCTCTACGGATTTGCCTATTTTGGGCATTTCATATTAATGGAATCATACAATGAGATCTTTTGTGTCTTGTTTATATCACTTAGCATAATGCTTTCAAGGTTCATCTATGTTGTAGCATATATCAGTACTTCCTTCTTATGACTGAATAATATTTTACTGTATGAACACACTACATTTTATTTATCCTTTTATCAATTAATGGACATTTGGGTTGGTTCCACTTTTTGGCTATTATGAATAATGTGGCTATAAATGTACAAATTTTTGTGTGGACATATGTTTTCATTTCTCTTGAGTGGAGTTGCTGTGTCATATGGTAACTCTGTGTTTAACTTTTTGAGGAACTGCCAAATGGTTGTCAACAGTGTCTGCACCATTTTACATTCCACCAGCAATGTATGAGGGTTCCAATTTTTCCATATTCTCACCAACCCTTGTTATTGTTTTTATTATAGCCACTTCAGTGGATGTGAAGTGATATCTCATTGTGGTTTTGATTTGCATTATCCTAATGAATAATGATGTAGAGCATCTTTTCACATTGGTCACTTATATATCTTTGGAGAAATATCTATTCAAATCCTTTGCCTATTTTTAATGAGATTATTTGTCTTTTTATTGTTGAGTTGAAAGTTCTTTTTTAATATTCTGAATACAAGTATCTTAGATACATGATTTGGAAATATTTTCTCCCGTTCTGTGGATTGTCTTTACTTTCTCAATGGTGTTTTTGGGAGCACAAAAGTTTTTAATTTTGATCAAGTTTAATTGATCTATTTTTTCTTTTGTCATTTATGCTTTTGGTGTCGTATCTAAGAAACCATTACCTAACCCAAGGACACAAAGATTTACTTACTCATGTGTTTTCCTCTTCGAGTTTTGTAGTTTTGGCTCTTACATTTAGGTCAATGACCCATTTTGAGTTAATTTTTGTATATGGTGTGAGGTAAGGATCTACCTTTATTCTTTGGCGTGTGACTATGTAATTGAGCACCATTTGTTGAGAAGACTGTCCTCTCCCCATTGAACGGTCTTGGTACCCTTGTTGAAAATCAATTTGGGCATATATATATATATATATATATATATATATGTTTATTTCTGGACTCTCAATTCTATTTGATTGACCTATGTGTTTATCCTTATGCCAGTACTGACTGTCTTGATTATTGCAACTTTGTAGGTATTTTTTACTTCTTAACTCTAAAGTGTTTATTTCAAGACCAAAAAGCAAAAAGGCCTGAGTGTGACAATTTTCCCCAGATTTTGCCGAACCGTTGACCATGCCTGGTTATGGAGGAGCAGCTTCCGCTGGAGCCTCTGTTTTTGGTGCTACTGGGTTGGATAACCAGCCTCCAGAGGAGATTGTTGCTATCATTACCTCCATGGGATTCCATCGAAATCAGGCTGTTCAGGCGCTACGAGCAACGGTAAGACTGTGTGTATGGATACCCTCCTCTTATGGGCGTGGTTTGTATTTCTGCCGGAAGCAACTGAGACTTTCCGAAGTGCTTAGGTCATTTTGGGTCATGTTTGCCTCACTCTATACCCCACCATGGCCCACAGAGATTTATTTGCATACAGTATATATAAAGCTCCAATCAATGATTGAGGGAATCATACAGAGAGCTTAAGAATAGAGATGAGAAAAAAATAGGGAGATAATACTGCTGAGGCAAGATGACCAAATTGAAAGAAACTTCGTATCATTTTAATGTTTACTAGCAGAGGGTCAGAGATTTGACTTGGCGCTTGCTTGTGGCTATACAGCAAAGAGGGATGGGTGAGATTCTGTGCTCTCAATAAGCCAGTTCTTTAGGAGAAATTATGCTTTTCTGATACCAAGATCTTATAGAAATTCCCTCAAAAGTCCATAGAGAAGACTGAATAGCTGCTTGGAAATCTCTGCTTCTATTTCTCTCTGCAGAGAGAGGAGATTCTTTCAGTATCCATGAACTTTCTGATATTGTTGCGAGATAAGGGACCATGAAACTAGAGCATAGATAGAAGTCTTCCTTTTGCAGTGCAGATATCTATTTAATATTGAGGGAAAGTACTTTTTTTTTTTTTAACCCATCCTTCCTTTGAGTGGTTGTCTGCTACTGACTCCTTCTTGCCTATCCTGACTGGCTGCCTGCTGGGGTGCATTGCTGAGGTCATGGGAGCTCTCGACTGGCTCATGGGAATGTGGCTGAAACAATCTGTTTCCATTTAAAATGCTTGAAATACCTCAACCAGTGTTTGTTTCACTCAGGACACTTGCTTATACTCCACTTAGTTTACTTCCCTGGCTGTTTTATTGGAGATTCTATGTCTGAACAAATTCTTTACCCTGCTAGTGATATCACAAACGGGGAGATGGAAATGTTTTTCTGGTCAATTGGTTTGAACTGCATGGAGTTCAGCTTAAAATAATTTAACTAACCAGTGTTGTCATCATTAATCATTGCATTAATCTTGCCTCTACTGCAGTTAAACCATTCTGCCAACATTTGGGGAGATGAGGCACTAATACGGTACTAACATTTGTACCCCTCTGCCTTGCAATGTTATCTGCAGAAAATAAAGTTGGCAGAGAATGTAGCATGTGCAATTACTGTGGCCTTAAAAAGGGCTGCACTCAAACAAATGTCATACTCTTTGGCATTCTGTACCCCATCATTATCATTATCAGCCTACAGAAATGCTGAGCTAACACTGATATGGGCTTTGGAATGCTGATCTGCTGCTCAGAACTGTTTTCCAGGGAATCTCATTACAGACCTCGATTGGGAGACTTGCAAAATGCCAAGTGCACTTTCTATGCAGAGTCAGACCTTCTTACTCAGAGGCACTTAGGACTAATGAATTCAGGCCTCCTGTCCTGGCAGCTTGACATCCTGGTTCAAATGGTCAGGATATAATGAGTCCTGGGGACTGCATATATTGTAAAATATTTTGTTTTATTAGGATAGTAACCTGGAAAGAGCACTGGATTGGATCTTTAGCCACCCTGAGTTTGAGGAGGACAGTGACTTTGTGATTGAGATGGAGAATAACGCCAATGCAAACATTATTTCTGAGGCCAAGCCTGAAGGGCCTAGAGTCAAGGATGGATCTGGAAGTAAGTTCTTGCCTGAGGGGTTGTCTGAGCCATTGTGACTACACTGGGCCCATGCCCTCCCTTCCCACCGTTCATAGTACAGCCTTTGCCGTCATTCAAAAGTTATAATAGCACTGATCCCATCTTTTCATAAATGGTGCAATTCGCGACTTTGCATGGCCACAGTGATCTGACAAAGTCTGGGACAAACTCAGAGTCATGTCTTCCGGTAGTGTGTGTGCTCGTTTAGCGCCAGCTTTGACTTTTATCTGTCCTTGGAGATAAAATTTTTTCACGGACCACAGAAGTTTTTGTCCAAAAGAGAACATTTATTTTTGTGGTGGCATCTTTTGAGCGGTTGAAGAGCAGTTTAATGCCCTTGACTCTGTCACTGCCCATACCAACTGCTGATAATTTTCTGAAGGGCTGTCAGTATTGCAGGAAGAGGTGCCATAGGCCAATGCTCTACCTTTTCTGTAAGCCGACATTTATATATGTCACTACATGCCAGGCACTGGTTTAAGCACTTTGCATAGAAAGTTATTTACTCATCAGGACACCCATATTACAAGTGAGAAAACAGGGGCACAGAAAGATTAGGCACCTTGCCTGACTGAGGTCACACAGCTCTTAAGAGGTGGAGCCAAAATTCAAACCCAGAATCCATGTTCTTCATCACTGTGATACCTGTTTCTTGAATTGTCATTGCCTACAGAATAATGTTCAGGCCCTTTAGCCTGGCATTCATCCCTTCTTCCAGTCAGATGTCAGCCTGCCTTGTCTCTCTGTGTCATTTCTTCTGCACCCCTCGCCCCCGCCCCCCACCTCCACCCCCCACCTATGTCCCAGATGCCTGGTATTGAAGCCACAGCCTCAGCCCACTCAGTTGTCATTGACATTCTTCTTGCTACTTCCAGGTGTTTGCTCAGGTTAATCCTTAATTGTGAAAAGCCCTTCACGCCCATCGCTGCACAGTAAAATCCTTACCGTGATTCAGAACTTGGCCCAGATGCTGTTTCTCTGGACGGCTCTGCCAGGTCCTTCCTTGTCATAATCAGTCCATCCTTACCTCATATGCTAGTAATGATTAGACCAATATTAGCAGTACTTCCATTTGTGCTGTCTTTAATCCTCACAGTAACCCTAGAGGCAGAATTTACAGATGAAGAAACTGAGGTAAAGAAGGTTGATTGCCAAGGTCACATAGCTAGTGATGGGTAGAGCCTGAATTCCAACCCAGGCCTGTGCTGGGAGCCACCATAACATAGTGTTTCTTCTTCTGTTATTAGAGGTATCAGATTTATCTTGCGATAAAATTATTTATGTAAATATTTGTGTCTCTGGTTTAACTGGAAGCCTGTGGAGGACAGAGGCCATTTTACTTTTATAAATTTCATAATGTCCAGCACATAGAAAGTACCAAGTAAAAACTAATTGGATATATTTAAATTTACATTAGCAGCATTTGTTCCTATATTCATACAGCTGTAGCTCTACTCATTGATGGTCTTATCAGACCTAATATGTATATATTGACCTAGCTCTAGAGAGAGAAGGTGGGAGGGAAACTTGCTTCTTTTTTTATATAAAATAGGAATTTCTTCACTAAAATGGTCTTATTCCATCTAGGTAAGAAAAGGATGAGGCATAGTTATCCCAAATTCCATACTTATCTAAAGGGTCTCGTATTACTTTTCACAAATCAATGGCTTGCCTAAAACATTAAAAGCTGTAAGGAACAAATTACTCAGTAATTCATGCGCAGGATTTAATATGTGTTACATGTCCATTGGTTCTCTGCTTTCTTGACTTTCTGTAATGGGCTTTTCTTTGGGGATGGTGAGTTCTTCTCACAGAAGGAATAATCCACAAGATGGAGCCATTGTAAAGCTGCCAAGATATTTGGCTGCAGAGGGAGGGAGATTCTGGTCATTAGGGTTTTCTGTTTTCTGATGGAGCTTGGAGGGTATCGACCACTTTCTGAAAGATGGTCATTAATGATATGGAACAGCTACATCATCTTTTTGGACTTACTGAACCCAGAGTGATCTGCAGATATTCCTGGCACTACTGGCTTTTGAGTTGCATCCTTGAATAGGATGTCATGATAATGCTTTCAAACACCCTTTAATTTAAGGCACTGTGGGCCAAACTCTGTGGCCTTACTCCTCTTTGTCCCCAAAGTTAGGGTACTTATGGGTGAGGGTGGGGAAAGAGATGGTGACTCACTATGAGAAATCATGTACAGGATGTTCAGACTCTAAGGGCAGCAGCAGATGAACATTTTAATTATGAAAAACTAAAAAACATAAACCTCCCTAATTCAACAAATGCATTTTGTGTCTGATTTTATAGAACAGATGTTTTTAAAGTAACCTTTCCAGCACTTTGCATGGCCCATGGGATGTGATCAGCCAGTGGATGATTGAGTGAAGAATTAGGTGAATGCCAGAGGTCACAGGAATATATATATCTTTTTTTCTGCCTCCACTAAGTGCCATATGGAGGAACTGGCATTGTACTGTTTTGTGTTACATTGCATACGTCACAGGAAAGGACAAAGATGATTTCTTGCACTTTGTTGTATTAGCACCTGAACACACATGTGGAGTCGCTTCTCCCTTCTTCTAAAAAAAATTAACATTTATATTGTTTATTTTTCTTATAATTAAAAGGACATATAATAATTTTAGCAACTTGAGAAAATATAGATATATGAAAAGAGGAAAATAAAGACTCAACAATCCTATTACAGTCATAACCACTATTAATGTTTTGTGTATATTCTGTAGACTTTTCTATGCAAATATATAAAAATGAATATAAATGTGTATATTTATAAAACATATAACATTTTATTCTATATGTTATTTTATAACCTGCTTTCCCCGTAACTGTGGTTATACATATATGTAAGTCTAGATCATTGAACATATATTAATATTCCATTGTGTAAGTGTACCATAATTTATA
The DNA here is from genome assembly GCF_001890085.2 of Hipposideros armiger. Lineage (NCBI taxonomy): Eukaryota > Metazoa > Chordata > Mammalia > Chiroptera > Hipposideridae > Hipposideros > Hipposideros armiger. Next base: position 259,512 of record NW_017732006.1, on the reverse strand, counting down.
TACCTAATTTTAGGCCAACTAGTTATTTAAATAAAAAATGATTATAGAAAGAGTTTCAAATAATGGAGTTATTTGCACATTCAGAAGATGACAGCAGCGATTTTTAAAAATTCTTAAAGGATAATGCAGTTCACAGAAGTACAACAAATGCCTCTTTTAATCGCTATCCAGGTAATAAACATTTGTTCACATGTTAGTTTTTTTCCCTTTCTTACTTCTCTATTAAAAATAATGCTGTGATGAAAATTCTTGGGCCCTCATTTGATTATTTCCTTAGGGTAAGTTTCTAGAAGTGAAGCTTTTGAGTCAAAACTGCATATTTTTGAGGTTTTAATACAGATTATTATCTTACCCCTAGAAATGCAGCACTGGTGCCTCTCCTGTTCCCCATCTCTCCCAACAGTGCTGTCGGGCTGAGCACGCTTCATGTGTTTTCATATTTTTATTGCCTAGTTGTTTTTCTTCTTGTGTTAATTGCTTCCTTATTTCCTTTGGCCCATTTTCCTGTTTTTATTGAGGTTTTCAGCATTAAAAAAATATTTTTTTTTATTGATGTGTGTGAGTTTCACGAATTGTCTATTAGTGTGGGAATACCTGGCAGCTTTACAATATTGAGTTTTTCTGACCAGAAACATGTTATCCTTTTCCTTTGATTCATGTTTGCCTCCTGCAAAGCTGTATGGTTTTCTTTATAAACACCCTGTGCATTTCTGGTTTAGTCACTTTCCAGAAGTATATTTTCTGTGTTACTTATGAATACATTTTTTCCCCCATTTTATTTTCTAAATTGTTACTGCTGAATTTTGAAAAGTTCCTGATCTTGTAATTGACCATTCTGCAGGGATTTGATTAGAGTTATGTTAAATTGATAGGTTAACTTGGGGAGATGTGTATTCTCTATAGGTAGGTTGTTTATTTTCCCGAGACGTTGCTTTTTATCTTTTTTTTTTTTTGGTTGGTGAATCGGTTGAGACATTTGACATGAGGGTGGTATTGAAGACAATTTAAAGGTAAGGTTAATTGCTATTTAGGAGCAAAGTGGAGAGCCCAAACAGACAGACAAACCAACCAAATAAAACCAACAACCTTAATTTTCAGGATTTTGCTGTAAGTGGCAGGAGAGCTGAGTCAAACTTATCTAAGCAGAAAAGGAAGTATGGTATCCTAAAAGCTGGAAAGACCCAGGGAGATTTGACTCCAGGCATGCCCTTGACTGCTGGACTCAAACACTTTGACCTGGAAGCACCCCTTGGCTCTGCTTCCTTTGGGTTAGTTCCAGTTTCAGACAGGCTCTCCCCGATGCCACAAATGGCCTTCAGTGCCTCCTTTGGCCATATTTTTCCAGGTTAAAATCCACCAGAAAGAATCTTGTCCCAGAGTTCTCAGCAAAACGCCTGAGAATCTGAGACTCCGGCATGTGCCCGTCCTTCCCCTGGTTACGGGCCCCATGCATGGAGCCTGAGGGTGGAGACACCTTTCTTCCTAGCTCAGGCACTGGTTCACACTTGAACCAATGGTCCTGGATCAGCAGAATCAGCAGAACCTGTGAATTTGTTAGAAATGTGAATTCTTGGGCCCCACTCAGACCTACTGAATTAGGACCTCTGGGGGCAGTCATAGCCATCTGTGTTTTAGCAGGCCTTTCAAGTGGTTCTAATGCAGTTTTAAATTTGAGGACCACACCTTAAAAGCAAGATTAGGTTCCTGTTGTCTTAAGAAGGAGGGAGTGGCTACTAGGACATGACTAAACCAGGTTAACACTAAAAATAATGACAAGTTTGGTGTTTGGTTGGGAAAAAAGTGATTATTACAAGGACAGGGATTAAAGAAGCACTTGTATCAGATTCGTCCTTTATGGAACATGTTCATTAAAAATCACTATTGCCATCTTTTTGCATGAGGAAGTCAAGTCATTGCATGAAATTCTTTTATTTAAATGTTATCTCATTTGCTTAAAAAGGTGAGTGCTACTAACACTTGATGAAATAGTAGCTGGTCTTTATCAACCGCACCTCTCTACTCCTTAAGCAGAGTATTCGAATGAGGAGATAGATGGTGGCTCCCACCAAGGCAAGTGGCTTTTAGTGTTCGAACCAGTTTGGAATTCAGGTCTGTCTGAGTTTGAAGCCTGTGCACTTCCTCCTTTATCCCCTACTGAGTCATCTTATTTCAGATTTTCTATGTTGGAATGGAGGCAGGAAGCTATTTTTCAGAAGGCTCTATTTATCGTCCTTTTAGGGCCAGCACATACCTCTCTGTTGCGTTTTTTAAAATTCCAAAAAAAGTAGGAAATCAGGCCTTCAGTCTGACCTTTCTGGTCTTCTGCTGTTTGCAAAACCATTTCTGTTTCTATGTTGCACTTAATGACAGTTTAATTTTTTTAAAAAAAGAACGCACTGATTGCCAGTGTAATTACAATGTGATTAGGCTGTGATTACTTAAAGCCTGCCCTGGCTCTGGCCCCTTCAGCCTCGTCCCGGGAGTGGTTCAGACATCTTCTGCCGCAGCTGCGATTTTCCAGCAGGGAGTGCAGAGAGGCATTTCGTTTACATAATGGTGGGGCTCCCAATGTGCGGGGCTCCCC
>NW_017732006.1:240941-254057 GCF_001890085.2 Hipposideros armiger | reverse complement strand
GCTTTGGTGGATGGTTTATAAAAGCATATACAATATGATATAAGAACAAGTAAGGCAATGGAGTGAAGAGAATCATTCCTTCATTCACTCATTTATTTATACATTCAGTAAATACCTATTAAGTGTCTTCTGCATGCTAAGCTCTGTTCCCTGTGCCTGGAATATTCCAGTAAACAAAACAGAAAACTTCTTGTCTTTATGGCTCTATATTTTAGCCTGGAATAAAAGGAGATAGACAATAAAAAAAATGTACAAGTAAGTGTGTGACATGCTAGGTGTTGCTTCATGCTGTATGAACAGCAGTAAAGCAACATCAGGAGTGGAGGTGGGGATATAGGGAGGGTTGCTCTTTTATACGGTGGTTCAGGAAGGTGGCATTTGATATCAGACCTGGATGAAGTGAGGGGTGAGTCATATGACATCTGAAAAAAGAGTTTCGGATAGAGGGAACAAGAAATGTAAAGGCTTGAAGGCCAGAGCATGCTGGGTGTGTTTGAGGAATAGCCAGGAGGCCCAAGTAGCTGAGTCAAGTGAGGGGGAGAGTGGGAAGAGGTGGAGGGACTTCCGGGGCTACTAGAGGAGAAAGACTTTACTCTGAGATAAAGGCCACCCCTGGAGGGTTTTTGACAGTAATAACCACAGCTTGACTTTGATTTAAAAATCGTTCTGACAGCTATACTGAGAATAGTCGGTAGGGGGCAAGGGAGAAAGCAGGGGGCCCAGTCAGGTGGCCATTTTAAAAATTCAGACGAGATGACAGTGACTTGGATCAGGGGTCACTAGTGGAGGTGGTATTATAAGAAGTGGTTGAATTCTGGATATATGTTGAAGGAAATGCTGACAGGATTTGCTGATGAATTGGGTGTGTGAAAAAGAAGTCAAGATTTTGTCCTGAGTTATTGGAAGCTTGGAGTTGCATTGACTGTGGTGGATATGACTGAGAAGAGAATGCTCAACAGACTAGGAATGAAAGGGAACTTCCTCAGCCTGGTAAAGGGCATCTACAAAAAAGCGTACAGCTAACATTATACTTAATGGTGAAAGGATGAATGAATGCTTCTCCCCTAAGACCAGGAACAAGACTAGGACGTTTACTCTTGGAATTGTAACAGGAGGTTGCAATTCTAGCCAAGGCAATCAGGGAAGAAAAAGAAATAAAAGGCATCCATATCAGCAAGGAAGAAGGTCAAACTGTCTCTATTTGCAGATGACATGATTTTGTATGTAGAAAATCCTAAGGAATCCACTAAAAACTGTCAGAACTAATAAATGGGTTCAGCACAGTTGTGGGAAACAAGATCAATATACAACATTCATTTGTATTTCCATATATTAGCAATGAACATTCTGGATATTAGGAAAACAATTCCATTTAATGCCATCAGACTGGATGAAATCACTCAGAGAGAGAGAGAGAGAGAGAGAGAGAGAATCAGGAAAGAGAAAATAAAGGTCTAAGATCTAAGCCCCAGGTCACCAAAGTTCAAAGGTCATGGAGATGAGGAGGAGCCAATGAGGCAGCTGGACAACTAAGAGAGTTGTGTCCTGGGGGGCAGACATTTGAGGAAGGAAGAGGTGATCCGCACTGTGTGATGTGCTGAAGGGTGAGTAAGGTGAGGACTGGATTCCCAGCTGAGTAAGCGGGAGAGCATAGGTGAACAGCAAGAGACAGAAAGAACGGGAGAGGTGCGGGGGAGGCAGAGAGTCAGTCTAGAACCAATACTTTGAAAAATGCGATGAAGGTTGAGTACTAGAAACAATGAATATGCAAGCCCTGTTTTTTTTACTTATTAGATTCAACAGACATGTCTGCTATTGTCAAATTATTATCAAAGTTTATAAACACTCACTCAATTCCTGTACCCATCTCATGGTAATCTGGAACAGTTTGCAGAGGAGACCGGTACTAGCCCATGGAACTCACTTTGCATTGGGTAGGTCTAGGTTTGGCCAGGGGAATGTGAGCTGAAATACACTGAGTATGAATTTGGTACAGCATACTGTGCTATATGGCAGGAGGTACTTGATATAGGATACACGTCAGCCTCACTTTCTAAGAGGCTGTATATCTCCTTGTTCAGAAAGCATGAAGCCTGAATTTTAGTCCCATATAATTTATAATCCTGAACAAGTCAGAAATCATAAGAAGCATATTATGAAGCATTATTCCTTTCTATGAATGATAAGAGTTATCTGCTGTCTTCCTCATAATCCTGACATTTATATGGTATTTTAGTCTGAATTGCTCATTTAAGCCTCATACAACCTTGTGAAGTGGGTGGATTTTTCATCTCCGTGAACAAACGGCCTCAGAGAAATGTAACAGCTTCTCCGTCCTCATGCTGCTTGGAAGTGATAGAGCCAGGACTCCCCTTTTAGACCCGCGAACTTGGCCATCAGCCTGGCCCATGGGATATTTAAAACCCTTCCAGATATGAATTTAGTGTCCACTGTACTTAGATGGTTTCTGTCCTGCCTTGTTATAAATTTGTAGGTTGAATTTGGTGTTACTTTGGGTGTGTGTATTCTCGGCATAGCAAGGTAAATAGACTGCCTTTCAATCTAAAACAGTTGCTGGATTTACGCTATTGTCGGCTTTCCCTTTTGATCAGAAGTGCTGTTGATTTCTAGAAATGCTGCCTTGTAACTGAATTGTTTTCATCTTTCATAGTGTACGAATTATTTGCATTCATCAGTCACATGGGAACATCTACAATGAGTGGCCATTATGTTTGCCACATCAAAAAGGAAGGAAGGTGAGTCTTTTTTAGACAGTAAGTGGTATCTGTATTTTATTGAATGCCTACTGTGTGCCAAGCACTCTGCTAGGTGCTTCTTATGTTATCTCCTTTGGTTCTCACACTGGTCTTGTAGGATATATTCTTAAAGCCATTTTACACATCAAACACTAAAGCTTAGGGAGGCTAAGTAACTTGATCTTAGCTAGTAAGTAGCTGGGTCGGAGCTGGTATTCAAAGCCACTCTCAACCACCAGACCAAGTTGACTTCCCCAAATAAAGATGCATCCTGCAGCAGAGTGTATGTCATATTTGGAACCTCCGTAGGCTTGCCAGATGTAGCCAAGAAAACAAAACAACCAGGATGGTCTATTAAATTTGAATTACAGATAAACAATGGATAACTTTTTAGTATAATTGTATCTCAAATATTGCACAGGACATACATACTTATACTAAGAATTACTTACTGCTTACCTGATATTTAAATTTGACTGGGTATCCCGTGTTTTATCTGGCAACCCTGAACATCCAGTGTTTTTCATTACTGCACTTGCAGTAGGCTTCTTGGCTTCTTAAGTAGAATTGTTAGGTCTGTGGTGAATTGTGAATGAGAGAGAGAGGTGATAGAAGGCTGCTGCACTCTTCAGAACCTTCTCCCTGGGCTGAATCCCCACACGGCCCACTGGGTTCTCTTCCTCAAGCTCCCCACTGAGCAGCCTATGGGCCAACACTCCTGCATGAGGCAGTGCTTGGGCCACGTGGACACTGCAGAAACATGTAATCTTGGCCTCTCCTATAGGATGTTGACCACTCACCCCACCTTGTGCTGCAGGAGTGATCAGCTCTCACCCAGCACTTGATTGTGTTCCTTTTTGGTGTATCTTTTAGTCTTGTTTTCACTTGATTAATAAAGTAGTTAGCACAGGGACTTGATTTATAGTGACTTCTTTTTATTACCAGCATGATAGTGCCTTTAAAAATACTTAGAGAAATAGTTTATAATTTAGAAAGCAATAAAAGTCATTACATGGAATTGGTAAGTATGAAAATATACAAAAATATGTCAACTGGAAGCCTAGAGATAACCATTGTCTATATTTTGATATAATTCTCTTTGTTTTATTGTTTTCATTGGGAGAGGGTGTGTATGTCTATATACATGTACTACATATAAATATACAGATGTATTTGTAATTTTTCTAAAAGCCTAAAGTATGTACACAATATATACAATTTTATAAACTTCTTTTTCTCATTTCATATTATATTGTGATTATTTTCTCACTTTACCAAATATTCTTTGAAGACATTTTAATAGTTACGCATAATTGTTCACTGCATGGCTATTTATTTCTGACTTTTAGTTAGTTTTATACCTAAGGCTGAAATGAATACCACTGTACATAATTCTTTGATTTAATTTCTGAGACTACAGATTTCTGCAAACAGAATTATGAGGTCGAAGGGTTTAAAAACGTTTGGAGGTTCTTTTNCCACATTTCATGTACCTTTTCTGACAGTGCTTCCTCAAAGAATAAAATTAGAGTACAATCGCTATTATGTTGGGTGGGAATGTTGGTGTTAAAATTTTGCTATTAAAAAATTCTTCATGTTAAAAAAGGCTGGAAACATTTTCCTAAGTTCAAAAAAGGACACGATTTTTTGGGAGAGGTAAGTGAGGAGGAAGGATGCCAGTTTCAGACACTGTTTAATTCTTTCTGTTTAGAGGGACTCTATTCACCAGATGTTGGGCATAGTGCTTTAGGTAGTTTTGTCCAGCTTCTGCAGCATATTTTGGAAGTTTTTCTGTTGAAAGGTGAAAATGGTTCACCTTGCCGCACCGTACCTTTTCTATCTACATAGAATGGGGTGTGTACATTTTGGGGGAGTGTGTGCAATGATGCTGTGTTTTAGAAGGGGACCTCTGAGAATTTGGAGAAGAATCAGCCATAGCTTCCTTCTCTGGTTTATTAACATTGACTTTTTCTCTGGGAACCAATATTAATTGAGATTTCTTACCTGATGAGTGTTTGCAAATGTGTTGAGAGAGATCATTTCTTTTGCTCTTCGTTCCTAGCAGGAGGTCTTGAATAATGCATACAGTAGATGCTTGTTTTGATAAACATGGTTAATTTTAATTGTAGGACTAAGATGTAGGCTAATCTTTTTTCTTTAATTTATTTTTATGATTCTGAGTATACATACGAATTGCTTTTAACCCAAGAGGGGAAAAATGCTTTTGGGGGTTTAATGCCATTTTGGGGTATAACGGGTAAATGGATTTATCCCTTTCTCTATTTGTTTTGTTAGTGTCTGAGCAATGTTTCACTGATGGGACCCTGGTTTATGATGGGAAGTGTCTATTTAAATACTCTGGTCAACGATTTAAGCCATTGTTTTGGAAGACACTTCCTTGGGGGGGGGGCTTGATTGGGGTACCTTGACTTCTGTTTATTTCATGAAAATCCTAAGACAGCAGCCACATTTTAGGAGACCAGAATCTCTCAAAATAAAGATTTGTAATTTGATATAATTATTCCAAAAGAGCTTTAAAAACCAACTAGGGTCAAGAAGCTTGAGGAGGTCTCAACCCACACCCTCTCTTGCTTACTGGGGTAAGGGTGGGTTCTTTGTGTTTATGGGCAAAAGGGAGGGAGAGTAGGGTTGGGTTGCTCAGTCACTATTTCAAAAAAGTGCCAGGCAAAATGATTGCCATTTATAACTGGTTTTGCCTGGTTTCTGGTTTCAAACCTGGGATTTTTTTTTTTNATGTCATGGGGGAGAGGAAGAGTAATGGGAAAACCATTGCTAACTCTTTGATGCATTTGACTTTCCCTCAATCCAGGAATGATCTGAAGACGTAATCCACCCGCAGATGCGACTTATATAATTAGGGTTGAAGAGGCAGCACCTGGCCCTCCTCAGAAACGAAGTCGTAACTTTTCCTGTTAGTGATAGAAATACGCGAAGCAGCTGGGGTTGACTTGAGTTTGTGTCAGAGCACCTGGGCTTGAATCCCATCATTTAACCTCAGGCAAATTTCTGATCTTTTCTAAGCCTCAGTTTCCTCAACTATGTAATGGGGAGAATAGAAGTAATTATAAAACCTTTGGTGAGGTGCAGTTGAATCAAGTTATGTGAAAGCTCTTATCATTCAGGTAGATCAGTAGTTCTCAATGTGTTGTCTGGGGAACCCTGGGGATCAGTGAGGTCCAAATGATTTTTATAATAATACCGAGGTGTTATTTTACTTTTTTACTCTCATTCACTCACAAGTGTACAGTGGAATTTTCCAGGGACCACAATGATGTGTGATATCCCAACAGATTGAATGCAGAAGCACATACATGAGTCTGCTTTCTATTAAGCAAGATATTAAATAAATTCACAAAAATGGTAAAAGAATGCCACTCTCTTCTCACTAAACATTATTTTTGAAAATTATTTTTGTAAAATATATAATTTATGTTTACATGTATTTAGTTTATTTTTAAATGAATGTTTTAAAATTTTCTCAGTTTAATTTCTAATATGGTAAAAATTGATAAATAAAACCCATATAACAAACGCCCTTTTGAGGTTCTCAGTAGTGGTTCAAAGTATAAAGGGGTCCTGAGAACACAGTTTGTCAACTGCTGAGACAGACACTGTCCAAAGGCCTGCTAGCTGCCCTGCCTGTCCCCCATCCACCCTTGCTTGTGTGCCAGGAGTACCTGCTGGGTCTGCCCTCGTTAGCACCTTAGGTCGCCCACCTGAAGTGTGTGTTGGTATCTGACAAACTGGTCTTCATGAAGAACAAAGACCCACTTTAATTTGTATCTGCTTTACTCATCTTAAAAACTTTTCACACACTTGATATCATTTAATTCTGCAAGGCAGTAATTATGAAGCTCCTGGTAAGAAACCTCAAAGAAAGTGAGGCTGGATTTCTGATTCCAGCGCACTAAGCATTTGCTCATCTATATTGTCAGGTCTGTCTGGAAATAAAAGGCATCTGGGAAATGGTTGTCCTGTATGTGGCAACCTGGGTAATGGGAGGCAGTGGGTATTCTAATCACCGCCTCTTCTGGATTTCTTGTAATCAAGCNATAAAAAAGCAATTATAATTTCCCACCACCTTTGTGTTCCTTTTTATACAACAAACTTGAGTTTGGTTATCTTAAAACCTCTTGATTCTTTTAAGTATGGTGCATTAACCTTTTTCTGTAAAGTTTCTTGGAACTGAGTTAAATCCATCAACTGTTTCTGTTTTTTGTTTTCAGATGGGTGATCTACAATGACCACAAAGTTTGTGCCTCAGAAAGGCCCCCCAAAGACCTGGGATACATATACTTTTACCGCAGGATTCCAAGCTAAACCTCAGACATACAAATTGGCGAGAAGCCATATGCCTTTTTAATTTGCCAAAAAGAAAGAAAAAAAAAAGGGGGAGAAGTTGGGACAGCCAGACATGAAGGAATATATAGGGTATTTATAGTTTATTTAAAGAACATCATTTGACGCCTTCTGAAATAGAACTGGGAAGAAATTTCTATTAGTGAAGATACACTACTGTAGATAGTTTTTCTTTTTATAAATGTTCAAGGAGAGGATGATTTAACAACAACAAAAAAGTATTCCTATCTCTGGTGGGGGATCTGCACTGGCATGGTTCATCAAAAGCAGGAATGTGCCACCAGCCCTCTATTTTGCTTTGGGGATCAGTGGTGTGGCATCCCCCACAATAAATGAAAAGCCCACTTTTTGTTTCATATCGAAAACCAGTCACTGGGTTGGGCTTTATCTGTGACATAATTTTTTCATTATACACAATAATTTCTGACCTATCCATGTACAATAGATTAGAGCATTTGCTCTATCTAAAATGGAAGATATTTTTAATTTAATCATATCAAAATTCAGAATACGATTGTGCGAATGTGTGTGAGAATGAGACTGAGCGTGTTGAGACCTTTATAAGTTAATGAGGAAATCTGTGATGGGTTGGTTTTTAGAGGTTAAGACAGTCAGCATTAAGCATAGCTAGAAAAAGCAAGTAAATATTTTAAAGAACCTATAACTCAGGAAGTGTTTAAGGAATTAGTTCCTCACTTAGATTTCCAGGCGTAAAAAGGGCTGAGTTGTCCCTTTAAGTGCTGTCAAGAATTCACTTGGGCTTGTGACGTTTGGTGGTGTAACGCCAGATGCCCACCGCTGCACAATATTATTCTTTGCCAAAGGTAGATGAATTCTGTTTCTCAGCAACCCTTTCCCCTAAGGTATAGTGTGTATTTTTAGTTAAAATAGCTGATAGCTTCTTAACATAACACATGAAAATTTATTGGAATCGTGTTTGGTGCCCCAAATTTGTCTGTAATTTTCTCATCCCTGAGCTCTCTGCCTGTCTCCACTTCTACATTTTCTGGGGCCAGAGTATCATCTCTGCCCTTTTTTTGGCCAGTCGTCTTCTGACTTGCCTTCTTCACTGCTTATCTGCTGCGACCAGCAATGTGATCTTGGGCACTTTAAGGGTTTCAGATGCAAAGACATTTCATATGACATTATGAAAGACCATCATTTCCATTTGGTATTTCAGCATTTCAGCTGCAACCTGGAATTAGATCAGAGTTTCAAATGTGATGAAAAAGTGGAATGTTAGTGCTCTCTCTAGACGTTTCCTACTGCTCTGTACCAACTCTGGAGTTTCTATTTCAGATTATTCAGTCAAATGAAAAAGGATTTGCTGCTGTCTGCTTACCATGCGTTTGATTGGTAGAAGGGGTCTTTCTAGAAACTGTAGGAAAATAATGTAGAACCAGTTGGGTGCAATACAGCACAGATGACGGAGTATACATGGCGAATTGTGAACAATCAGGATTCTGGTTACGATGGAGCCTGTCTCCCAGATCAGTGATAACAGTGTGAGTGAGGGATGTGGAGCCCGAGGCTGCAGCCCAGAGAGCTGGGCGCTTCTCCTACCCGGGCAAGTCCCTCATCCTCCCTGTGCCTCACTTTCCTTGTCTGCACAATGGTGTGACGACACCTGCTCTCTCTTTCCCTCTGTGCTTTGAGGACACGGTGACATTTGATACGATGAACCTTTAAAGAGTAGCAGGCGGTGTGCCATGGTGGGTCCTAGTAGAGTGCTCCCTCCTGTCTCTCATCTGATGTTTTCAGTTTGGGAACAAATGAGATTGGCATAAGGAGGGAGCTCATGGTGCAGTAATTCTCTACTAAACTCTGCCCACTGGTGTCACCTTTTAATGCTGACTCGGACATCTTGAAGCAGCCCCACTCTGTTATTACACGAGTCCCTGATTCCTGTAGAAATCCCCACGCTGAGCAGCCTTACAAAACCTAGTCTCATTAGGGCTGAGTGAGTATCACAGAATAATGACTCTCAACACACATCAAAAATGACTGGTTTTCAGTGCTATCACAAAGCGAAGGCCTTTTTTGGGAGGGTAGGGGGTGATCGGGGATTTGGATTGAAATGGCACAAAGATAGCATGTGTATTTTGAACAAAATAAAAATTTTATAATAAAACCTTACAAAATGAATGGTGTAAAATCAGTATAGGAGAGTATAGGCTATACAATATTTAATTAAGTAGAAAAATAAGTTTAGCCCTTTTGATGCCTAAACATATTGTAAAAAAGTGTAATATGGCCACCTTTTTTTTTTTTTTCTGCCTCACAAAACAAAGGGCTATTTCTATAAGGCAAAGTTTTGTATATGTGCTATTCTTTATTTCAGGTGGAGAACTGGGGAAAAACTGGATCAAATGATGAGTTTCTTTCTTGCTTAAAAATGTATTTATATGTTTTCCTTAATATATACAAACAAGGCAGGTTTCCCTGGAATAAAAGTCTGGAACACACTGCTTAATTTTACGTGCATATGTGGATGAGATTATTTATGACTCAGTACTAGAATAATGTGTGGATTTTGGTCAACTGATTATCAGCCTGTTAGGAGTCCTCTGTGTGAGGCTTGGTGGTATCATTGTGAAATTCTTACTGGGTGTGGGTGTATGTGTGAAAGAGAGCACCTTTTCCTGTAAATATCTTTTGATATCCATTTGTGTAAAATCCCAATGAATGTGTCTTTGGAAAATATAATGTATCAAAGTTTTTATTTTGTCAGTTGACTTAAATGCCCATATAACTAATCAGAAATCCAGTTTGGTTCAAATTGGGATTTTTTTTTTAAGGGGAAAAATGTATGCAGAAAGGACTATTGGAAGAATCATGTTTTAATGCCATTTTACATCAATATTGCTTCAATATTTTGAATTGACTTGGCTGTTTTCCCCCACCTACAAGAGAATGTGCCTGCCATTCCCCTGTGCTCACTTTGGGCTGCAGGAAGTCCAGTGTGAGCAGCTTGAGCCTGGGACTCCCAGCATCCTTTAGTCCCTTGACCTGAACTGGACGGAGCCTCACTTGGTGAGAGCCAGATGCAGTACATGGTGAGAGCATCTGGCTTTGCAGCCTGACTCCACCTCTAAGTGTGATGGGGCTGAGTCTCTTTACCTCTCTGGGCCTTTTCCTTTAAAAAGAGTGGGTTAGACCAGATAAGCTCTGAAGTCCCTTCCTGTACTAACAGTGGATTCTTTTTTTATTTTCCTATGGTTACCACTGGTGTCAGACATGTGAGATGTGAGGGATCACACAGAGGTTAGATGTTATGGCTTTTATTTGTTACAGCTCATATACCCCAGTTTAGAACCTGTCTCATTTTTAGTGTCCCCACCCTAACTTCTGTTCAGACTTTCTTGGGAAAATTACCTTCTTTGGTAATGACCACATTTTCCCCCTCACTCTTGAAACTCTCCACTTCCCAGTCCATTCCCCTCAAAAAACAAACAAAAAACAATCCATTTAAAATGTGGCCCTGCGCTGATAAATCTCTGAACTACCTTCAGGTAAGTCTGTCACATTTATAGAACATTTTCTTATTCTAGCTCAGTTCTAGCTATGATCCCCAAATAAGTGCTGAGTTAGTTGTCTATCACAGAAAGATGTCTTTTCATCTTGTAGGCAATCACACTTGCTAAATCACATAGTCTGTGGGGAGGTGGCAGGTGACGACGCGCAGAACCAGGGGATAGGGTTAGATAAAATGGGATTCCATCCTTTACCTTAGGTCTGAAATCCTTGGTTACAGAACAAGGTTCTGTACTCTTAAGTCAGTGTGTAAGATCACCTACACCGTGCCACGGAGATTCCCTACTCAGTAAATCACCCTGAGTTTGCATTACGAGTCTCTAGACCTGCGCTCTTCAGTGCAGTAGTCAATAGCCACATGTGACTAGTGACCTTTTGAAATCTGGCTTGTCCAAATCAAGATTGTGCTGTGCACATAAAATACAGAACAGATTTTGAAGCCCTGGTACCAAAAAGAATGTAAAATATTTCATCAACGTTGATTATATTGATTCCATGTTGAAATTGCAGCGTTTTAGATGTAGTAAATAATAAGATCCTACTAAAATTTCGCTTATTCCTTTTTTTCTTTTTTTAGTATGCCTACCAAAAAAGTTAAAATTAGACAAGTGGCTCTCATTGTACTTCTATGGGGCAGGGCTTCTCCAGCCTTAGACGCTGTGGGGTTGGCAGCAAAATGCCTTAGGTATGGAAGGTAATTCTCTGAACCATCTAAGTAGAAGCCACACAAAATTTTTGCTAGAATCGGGCGCACTGTGAGGCGTGGACTGCCTCGCAGAAAGCAGAAGGTGTTTCTATGTAGAAAACCATTAGATATGAGACCCAAGTTAAAAGATAAAAGTAAAGAAGCCCCAAATTCTGTATCTTCAGCTTTTCCTAGAAACTAGTAACTTTGTGCTTATTTTTCAAGCCACTTCCAGCCGCCAAGGATGTTAGCTACGTGAGGGTGTGGGCCTATTTGTTCACTTTAGGCAACATTCTCTTGTGGTTTCCCCTCCCCAGGTCTTGTTCAGCCTGTTCAGAGCCTGTTGTGTTGAAATACTGTGCAAATCTTGCCGCTCCAATCGCACCGCTCCTCTTGGCCTCAGCAGAGGCTGCGCCTGGCACCTGCGCCTACCTGCCCAGCAGGTGTTGATGTTGGCTCCTGAAAGAGTTTGTACTCATTTTATTTTGCACTAGTCACATTTGTTGTTTAAAATATCTCAGATGTTTTGGGAGCGTATTTGCCTGTGATGGAAAGAGAGATGGATGATTTATTGCTTCAATTGTTTTAAAATTAAAAGCTATTCTCACAATCGGAGGTCCCTTTATGGCTCTTCTTTTTTCTTTTGCAAAATGCCAAGTGAGCTAATTCTGTCCTTTGCAGGTTCTCATTCATCTGTGGATCAGGTAACTTGAGGCAGCGGCTAATCATATTAACACTTAGGGTTTCTTTGTGTGGACACCAAGGCTACCTGGTCCCCAGCAACAGTGGAACATCAGCGATGGTAAATGTTACCTCTGTGAAGGAGGGGGGAGGCGGTCCAGGCAGGGAGGGGTCTGGTGTCTTTTACACTTCCTCTACTGGATGCCAAGTCGAATACTGAAGTCAACTGAGACCTTTCTGTGGTTCCCTGGATCTCAGTTTGCTGGTGGCTTCCTCAATGCAGATACAGCGGAATTGACACTAGTTGCATCAAGAGAGTTAAGCATTTCTGACACCACATTTCTAGGCTGAGTTTCCTATGGGAGAGGCTTTAAGACCATACATTTATTAGGTCAGAAGTCTGAAAATGGGTCTCATAGGGCTAAAATCAAGGTCAACAGGGAAGCTTATAGGAGAGAATCCATTCCTTGCCTTTTCCAGAATCTAGAAGCTGTTTGCAATCCTTAGTGGATGGCTTTCTAACAGCATTGGTGTCACTCCAGGGTCTGCTTCCATTGTCACATCTCTGACTGGCTCCCCTGCCTCCATCTTGTAAGGACCGTTATGATTACATCGGGCCCACACAGATCATCCAGAATAACCTCCCGTCTCAGGATCCTTACTTACACTTGCAGTGTTCCTTTTGCTATGTAAGCTAACATATTCACAGGTTTCGGGAATTAGGATGTGGACATTTTTGGGGGGCATTTTTTTTGCCTACCATATAGGCTATGCTAATTGCTACTTAAAATATGTCCATATAATGCTTACAATTTTTAAAAGAATGAACCTATATATTTTTAACATCCAAGTAAAATGCCCAACTTCAGTGTTGTGCCATGTTTTGGTGAGGTGGATAAGAGGAGAAGGAAATGACTGAGACAGTGAGGGGTTATTTATGATTCAGAGAATTGTAACATTTTTGGATAATGTGGGCAAGTCAGCTGCTATGTCCTGTGGTGCCCAGTGGGGGAGCTTACCTGTGTGTATGCATGGTCTGACCTTACAGTCCTGCTTTTCCATGGAGTAAGTGACACACTT
>NW_017732006.1:231625-233062 GCF_001890085.2 Hipposideros armiger | reverse complement strand
GAGTATAACCAGCTATCACTAACCAAAGAACATGAAGAAAAGTCAGGATTAGATTGCTTTAGAGAAGATTCTGGAGGAATGAAGGAGACAAGATGAAAAGAATGGACAACTTACTAGGATAAATTGAACTAGAATTGGACATTGGTGAAATTACATTTTGGTTTGCATTTTGCAGACAATTTTTCTAATCCTTGAAAAAAATGATGTCTTTCCAAATAATCACTGAGCCCCCCAACAGGCACAAAACACTCTGAGGAACTGAGTGGAATGTGACCAATGAAATAAAACACCACTGCCAACAGGAACTCCTGATACTTGATAAATGTTCAAAATGAGAGCCAAAGGGGCATGCCTCTGTCCTATGAAACCAATGACGTTCAGTGAGATTCGGTTAGAAAATACTGACCTTTATCACTTAGAATGCAAGAGGGTGAGCAGTCCAGATTATTATGGAACTAAGAAACACATACTTTTTAGGAAAAAATGTATTTATCACTCTTAAGGAGTACTATTTAAAATGTTAACAGTTTAAAAGGAATATTGGTGCATAGGGCAGTTTGAAAGCAAGTAAAATAGGACATTTAAGCGAGTTAATGTTAACTCAATAGAAATTACGGTGTCATCAAACTTTTGCCCTGCAGAGAATGCATGAAGAGATGATAGCTTTATCTTTTGCTTAAGTTCATACAGTCCCAGAGAACACGTGAATAAAATCTGACATACTTATACCCTATGTCATATCTGCTTTAAGAAGAACACTCCTTCCAAACCCTACACTATGAAAACTATTTTCAGGAGTTTTTATTTGGTCCATTGATCTAACAAGGCTGAGTTCTCAAATCGTTCACACCCAAGTTAAAAATTGGAGCAACAAAACTCCAGCAAGGCATAAATAAGATATTAAAGTGCATATGTACAGTCCCAGAAAAGTTTTGATGGGGAACAGCAAAAATTTCTAGTGCAAAAACTGCTTTTGCCAGCAAAGCTCCTTCTCTGGAATCAAAAAGCTACAGTAAAAGTTAAAATTGGAACGGGTTTAAGCAACGCCTCTCTTTAGTTAATATTTGTGCATGCACCTTGGCCCAAACTATGTTCAATCCTGTAAAAGGGAGCATTTCAGGGGACAGTTCAGAAATAGTCAGAATTCCCTGATCCGAGGCATTGCTTTCCAGGCGTCCCATGAGCAAGTTTCTTAGATATGTCATTAGCTGCAAGTGGGGACAAAAAACCCAAAGAATATGTTTTTTGATGTGCTTGCAGCTTGTGAAAAGGGTATTCACATACAGTCACTTTATCTTGGTTCATCTTCAGCCTCTCAATTCTTCTTTCAAGCCCGACCTTGACTCTATATATAACATTTTGTGCTTTTGGATCCGAACAGATACTGGGCATTGTCTGTAGGAATTCCCTTGGGTTGTGCCACCACAGCCTTTTGAA
>NW_017732006.1:219461-230295 GCF_001890085.2 Hipposideros armiger | reverse complement strand
TGGTAACTGTTTTAATTTAATTATATTAAAAATATTGAAAAATGTCTTGGGCAACAATTGTGTGCTTCCTGACAGGGAATAGCCTATGAAAATCTTGGTTCTGATGGACACCAGATATATTAGATAAAATCCTACCAAATACTCTGCAAGTTACCAAATTATGATGGGAATGGAAAATTGTTTACTCTCCCCTGAAACAATTCCTTGGAGTTTGAAGTTACTTGGTATTCAAATAGCAAAATAAAACTTGGGCCCCCAATTTGCCACTATTTAATAACAATCAAATTGAATCAAACTGCTGCACATTTACCCTACTGTTGGGCTTTAAATTGTTAATGCTCTCATGTAGATAGTGGCAGCAAAGTTCAGAAAGCAATCATTATTATTATTGCAAATTCTGTGACTGTTGGAAGTACAGAATGGCATCCTAAACAGAACCCCTGTAAAGATTGCTTTGAATCCTTTGAGTAGAGGCTCCTCATGGACTGTGATGACTGCAAGTCAGCTGTCCAGCTAGGGCAGGCACAGGGATAGGGAGGAAGAAGGCTTGTGCTGAGAGTGGATGCTGTTCTATCAGGGATATTCAAACAGGCAGCTCCCATGGGTTGCAAAAGTCCTCCTAAGACTGAGTTTCTAGGATTCTAAAATTCTAAAGAATACCATTCTTGAAAACACTGTTGAGCTTTACTTTGCTTCTGGGACTGCAGTGAAGTGAGATAAGAGCGGTTTGTCACTGCTGCCCAGTGTTGAGGGCCTCGATGTCTTTCCTTCCTACAGTCTAGTTGGAGGCATCACCTTGATTCCTTTTTGTGTCACACCATTTCCCTCTCCAAGAAATTCAAAGGAAAAAAGCCCACATATTTTATTGTTGAGCAAAGAACTGCCTCGTTGTTCTTTTTTCCCTCTTAACATTATTTCGAGTGCAGGTTTCTAAAAGTATCCCACTGAGCCTGTCAGGGTTTTGCTGTGACATTCAGCAACATTGCAAGCTAGTTTTCTCTTGTAGAGAAGGTCCTGAGAAAACACTTCCGGATTGGGACGCTTGCTTGTAGACTGTGTTATTTTGGTATTTTTGCAAAGGTTGCTGTTAGTGGAAACTTTACTCAAGGCAAAATACCATATGAGAGTTTGTTAAACCTCACATTTTAATTTGGTTTTTTTCCCCTCCTCTTAACTGTTTAATGCCTCCACACAAGGGTCTTTGCAGAGTGTTTGAGGAATGCTATCTTTGAGCTCATATGTATGTGTGGGGGTGTGCAGGAGTGTATGAAATGGTGACAAAGTTGTTATTCACATAAGAAACTATTGTCTTGCTGAGCTTTGCTCCCTCCATTTCTGGTCTCCATGTCCATATTTTTTCATTAAGGCAGGGGTTACGGAAAAAAACGGTGAGAGGATTTCAGAGTTGTTCAGAGTGACTGTGAAATCACCTCATCACCCATGAATGTCAATGGTTTTAGATATATTGACAAAGTCCAGCTTCCCAAGGGATGTGGACCCTAATAGGGCGATGTTGAGGACAATGGTATGACATCCCACACAGTCGTTATGTGAAATTTGTGGATATTAAGGTCCCATGTCCACTTTGCCTTGTAATGGTTTTCAGGTGGCTGACAGTACTCTAATCTCCCCACCTTATTTAGAATGTCAATATTTCTAATTTATTCCTAAACTTTTAGAAAAAATTTGAAATGCACTATTCAGGATTTAGAACTCTAAACTGTGTGAGGCAATCAACACGATTCTGTTTAATAGACATGGATTTTGCTTCAGTTTCGGATCTGCTGTGCCTCAACTGGTGTTTAAAAATCGTTTACCTGGACTTCTCTGAGAATTAGTTTGGCTTTGGCTGCAACACTGATGAATATCCATATTCATCAACGTATGAATATCCACAAAGCTCAGTGTGATACCATGAAAACAATCCCAAGGACGGGATATTAAAAGCAAATAGAAAAACTGTAACACAAAGTTCATGAAAACACTTCCTTGTTCAGAAACAAGGAAACATAAGCTAACCTATGAGATTTAATCATGCACTGAGTAAATTTACATTCAGTAAAGTTATCTTGCATGCTTTGGTTAATATTTGAGTAGGCAGATGTGCAAGTACTAATGCATGCATTATTTTTATACCTGAGGTTATATGTTTTACTTTTTAAAAGTTGCCTTTTTACAAACCATATGCCAGAGTTCATCTCCAAACACTCTTCCAAAAAAAAAAAAAGTATCTTCTCCTTAGTTCAAAACAGTTTAATTTCAACCAGTTCTATAACGATTGAGAAGATAGGGAAACTGCAGTAAAATTCGGAGAGGGAATGAATTTGAAATTATTTTACAAAGTTGAAATTATGTGTATGCATGTATAATAATTTCTAAAATAGGAGGCCTCAGAAAGATGGCACACAAACTAAGCCTTCAGAATACCCTGTTTCTAGAAAACTTTTAGAAGCATTTCAAGGTATAAAACAACAGCAACAACCACTAAGTCTTGTGGAACTGGTTTAGGGGCAAATGAGGAAGGGACATAAAATGACCACCTTGCTTTCTATATTCCCAAGGAACTCACAAAGTTTATGGTAAAGAGTTGGGAGCTCCTGTTAGAAGTGGGACTGGCTACAATTGTGTGAGTGTTGCTTGTATAGCAAGAATATATAAGAAAGATTTATCTAGTATGAGTATCTAGACATGGACCCGAGATTCAAAACAGAAGTCTTCTTTAAAGAAAAGAATGAGGAAAGGGGCAGAAGACTGTGAGAGTAAGTGTATCCTGGACATTCTAATCCAGTTAAGTATCGCTAATTCGCTGTTTTCATTGAAACCCAGATTGCCTGAGAAAGCACAGCTCATAGTTTTCTATTAAAGTTTCCTGGTGGACAGGATCTGCCTTTCTTTCAAGGAGTCATGGGGAGTGACCTTGGGAGAAAGCCAAGGGAACGGTGACCCAATATGATTGTCCCGNATACATTAGCATTTTAACCCTGTGGAGGTTTTGACCCTTTGTTTCAGTCCAAGAACATTTTTTTTAAAGAATCAGAATTATACCAACATTGATGACTTTTTCAAAAGTATTTTGCTAGAGATAATTCCATTAAGCCAATTATTTTTGTTAATCAACATATTGTGGTTCATCATTCAATAAATAACTAAACATCTACTATGTGCTAACCATGGCTTTTCTTAGATGTATCAGTAAACAAAGTAGACAAGGATTTCTGCCCTTCTCTAGTTTATTTTCTAGCAGGGAGCGACAGATACTAAACATAAATAAGTAAATTATATAATATGGTAAAAGATATTAAGTGCTGTGGAAGATTGTACTGGATAAGGTACTCAGGGAAAGTGTAGTTTGGAGGTGAGATTTGCACCAAGACTTAAAGGAGGTGAGAGTCATCCAAACTTGTCTTTGGGGAAAGATATGCTTGTTAAAAGAACTAGTATTAGCTGGAGCAGAGGCTCTAGGGTGGGAACATAGCTGGTTTGTCAGAAACAGTAAGGAGACCAAGGGTTGGAGAGAAGGGAGAGGAGGTAGAGAGGGGCCCGAGTGCCGAGCCCAGGAGGCCACAGGAAGAACCTGACTTGAGAGTGCAGTGGAGCGCCATCACGGACAGGGTCCTGAGCAGGGCACTGGCCCGACCTGACCAAAGCTTCAGGAAGATTGTTCTTTGTTTAAACTAGATAATAGAGGGCAGGGATAGGAATAGGGGCTACTGTGGTTAGCAAGGTGAGAGAGCATGATGGCTCAGATGGATGGGGTGGTAGCAGTGGAGGTAGGAAGGGTGGTCAGATTCTGGGTACACTTGAGGGCACGGCCAAGTAAGATTTCCTGAAGGATAGGATATGGGGTGAGAAGGAATCAGAGTAGCTAAGGCTGACTCCAAAGGTTTTGTTTTGAGCATTTGAAGAATGTAGTTGAAATCACCTAAGAGGGGGAAGGCTTGATGGGATCTGGTGCCAAAGTTGGAGCCAATTTTAAGGGTCTGGGAAGCCTGTTTGTGGGGGCAGGAGGAAGCGGGGACCCGGAGCTCAGATGCAGCGGGGAGAAGATAGCGTGCCCCCGAGTCTGGGAATTCTCTCCTGCCTGCTCTAATTTTCTCAGGGCAGTAGAAAGCAAGATCGTCAGCTTAGAGGGAGTGTGGGGAGACGGGGGATTTGAGGAGAGAGGAGAAGGTATGAAATATTTATCTTGTTGAACTCTTTCCAAGCTTTTACATTTTCCATTCTATTTTAACGAAATTAGTTTAATTAGCATCAATTCTATAAATTTTATAAGACAGTCTGAGTCATCTTTTAGCTTTCGGTCCTCATCAAAATTTCCCTGTTCCCAATAACCTTTGTTATTGCAAATTCCCCCTTTGCAGCCATTATTTCCACTGGGTCCAGCTTTCCTTGGCCAAATTTTACAAATTTAAATTTTGTCAAGATTTTGCTCTTTTGTCAATTTTTCATCAATAGCAAATTTTACTATGAACAAGCTTCGTCATCGTCATGGTAACATCTCTCAAGCCTACTTTTTCCTGGGTCAATTTTTGCAATTTTTAGTATTAGATATGATCTTTAGTCAGTTTTTAATCTACAAGACTTCTTTTTTTCACCTGGCACAGTTTTTGCTATTATGTTGATTATTTGCAGCAATATTAATTATGGACTGGATGCATTATTTGTACGTAAAGGCATAGGTTCTTGGTGTCCACTGGGGTTAAAATGTCAGAGTACTAGAAATATCTGGTCTAGGAGTCGGGCCCATGGTAGGTTTCAGTAAATGTTACCTCCTTTCTGTTTCTCTTTCAAAGAACTTAGGCTCAGAAGGTCATACCGACTGTTTGCCACCCTTCTAAACTCAGGTGAGCAAATTCACACCTACTGGGAATCAGTAATTTAGTTCCATAGGGCACGATACTAAAATTAACTGTCAGTTCCCAAAGTTCTGATTTGTTAAGATGACTATCAGGCAGCATTATTTATTATGAGGTATAAGAAAGGGAGAGAAAAACAAAGCCCTCTATAAGCCCTGGAGTACTGCACAGGTAAGGTATTACCTTATGGGGCCGTGTAAACAAATGTACAGAACCGTTCCAACCTTAGGCTGCTTTTATATTCACACATGGAGTGAAGCAGCTGTTTGAGGAAATTAATGGAATTCATGTTTAAAAATGGAGGTACGAAACATTAAAAGAGGTTTGAGTTATGCAAGGTGTGGGGAGAGGAGCCACAATCAGATGGACTTTTACCTTATATGGAAGAACAGTGAAGCGGGAAAGAAAGATGTCCAGCTTGATTTTATAGAGGGGAAAATGGAATTCCACCAAGCGCTGCCTCCGATCAAAAGGGGACAGTGAAGAGGGAGAAAGGGTGCTCCAGCTGCCCTCTCTCTCCATCCGAGCCTGCTGTTCATCACCTACCTGACCATTCAAGGACCTCAGTTAGCAAATGTTTTGAAAATACATACACTTCCATCTCAGTGGCATCTCTCCTCAGCTTGGGGGCAAGTCTGTCCTTTACCCTGCTCTAGGAAGGCCTCCTATGACCTGCCCATGTCAGGGCCTCTTCTCAGGTCACCCCAGCTCACAGCCCTCGCCACCCTGGGCTCCCTTCTGCCTGGACACACACACCAAGCTCGTTTCTGTCTTGGCATCTTGCACTAGCTGTTGGCTCTGCCAGGAACGCTTGTCCCCAGCTCCACTGGGCTGGCTGCTGCTGGTTCAAATCTCAGCCCAAACATCACCTAACAGATACCTCTCCTGACCACCTATAGATAAAGTAGCCCCAGTCACCCTCATAATAATAACCTTATTTGCCTTGTTCTAGCACCTCGCAGCATGTGACATTCGTATTTGTTGATCTCTCACAGAAATCTAAGCTATTCAAGGGCAAGTTTGATTTAATTTACTTAGCCACTGTCCCACACTAGGACAGTACCTGCACACAGTAGGTGCTTGAGTATTTACTGACTGACCAAAAAGGAGAAAACCAAAAAGCAGACCCTAAAACTGAAATATACTTTAATACTTTTATTCTGAAAAAAAAAATCACAAAATCCAATTTCAGGTTAAATAATGTTTTAGTCTTTAAAAATTAACAAAGGGGGAAGATTTTAAAATTTTGTTTTATATCTAAAAATGTATTCCCGATTTCCAGGTAACTCACGCAAAATCATATGTAATGATATTCAATAAAAGGATCTTTTAACCAGTAGTACAAATTGGATTCTATTTGGTTTGAAGCAATTCTGATCCCCAAATCTCATTTTGAAAGATTTCTGAAAAGACCTTGAAGCCACAGACAAAGTTTATTTGAAAACATAGTTTAAAATTGCACAAATATATAAATACAATTTAATAATGTGAAAAAGGGAAGACATGCTTCCAATAATAGTACAAAAATACTACCTTAATCTTGGTACTTTGTAAATTATAAGCCAACTGAGTAAATTAAACACATCAATATGATAGGTTATTTTTATGGTAGTAATTTTATTTCAAAGAGCAACACAAGGAAATACTAAGGAGAAGCATTAATACCCAACAGAGTTGTGCTATAATACATAATATTTCACTGAATACACAGACATATTATCACGTAGTATGCCAGTGACTTTCACCCTCCCTTCCCCCTTGCCATTAATTTACTATAGAACACATAATTTGGGTGGATTTTAAGTTAGAAACTCAATGTAAATACTTAACACTAAATTTTTCTGTTATCTATTTTAGCTTAAAAATGAAATCTCAAGATTTTAAACATTATTATGATAAGGAAGCATCACAGAAGAATTTATCTCAAAACAGTATTTTTAGGTTAGATTAGATATGTAGTATTCATAGATATACAAAATATATAGAAAGGTCTTTTCTAAATAGTTAATAAATGCTTGTTATAGTTTGTAAAAAGTTTACTAAATCAATCAGGTTTTTTCAACCTATGTAAACAAATTTGGACAATGAAAATTGANGAGCCAATGAAGGTCAATTGATTTGCAGGTGACAAAACATTATGATTTAGGAATATTATTTCTTCATAAGTTCTTGTTTTCCACAGTAAGTGCAAGTAAAATGTGGCACTTCAGTACTTATCCTGGCCAAATTCTTTACAATGTACTTAAGGGTCAAAAGACAAATCTGAAACAACAGGAAATCCATTAACAAGTGTCCACCGGGCCCATAATTTTGCATTTAGCTTAATCTACCTCTGGAGGGCGACAATAGCTGCTTGTTCGTTTTCATTCTCTGCCTGGGTTATCCCGAGGAATTGCCATGCCTACAAAAAACAACCAATGTCAACATTGCAAGAGGAAGCAGAATCACTCATGTGCTATAGTTGGTTTGTTTATCTGTGACAGGTCCCTCTGTGCTGAGCAACCTGTCTCAGGTGTGAGAGTCTTGTAAAAGGGAAAAACATCACATGCGTTTCTTCATTCAAACGTTCTTGTGACATCTGGGTCAAGACCCTCTCTGTCACTATTTACAAACTCTCAGTGTTTAGTCTCTCAGTATCTGTTACCCATGGAAACCTCTGAGTTTCTGAAATTTCATGCTATAAGGTATCTTAAAACCAAAAAATAGATATATAAAATTATGTATTTGTGAGGAAAAGAGGTAGAAAAATAACCCAGAAATGTAGCTAAATAGTCTTAAGTTTATAAGAAGTCTCAAGATGTACACAATGAAATTAGCTTGTATAAATAAAAGTCAAGCAGCTATTAGAAGATGTAACAGGAAATTTAGAAACAAGGGAAAACAAAACAAAACAAAACAAAACAATCAAACCCTCAGAATGTGTTCATTGCTCTAGTATAATCACTGTTCAAATGCATAAAACACATATATACTGCAATCTAATGTATATAGATAATTTTATAGCTTACACTTAATACTTTGTTAAATTATAAGCACTTATAAAATTCTCCTACTTATGATTTTTAATTCAAATTTTTCCCAATGACTATCCCATTATTTACGCAGCCAATTCCCAATTATTGCTCTAAGGTTGTTTCCAGTCCTTTGTTTTAATAAATAATGTGAAGAATATCTTCAAGCAGATATTGTTTTTCATATCTAGAATGAAAGTTTTAATATAACAAATTTGTACTTATACACTTTTAAGAACAATGTTTCTCACATCATTACAAGAACAATACACATCAACAAAACTTCTCATTACACACAGTCCTCAAATTTGCTGGGGGTGAGGGTGTATCCGAGTCTTAGGGATTTAAAAAGGTTTGAGAAGTGCATAAAACTCTCTTACCTTTGAAAATCAATGCTATGGATATTTTAAAAACCAAGCTACAGGGAAACACATAGAGTCATCTTAAAGTGCTGTAAAAATTGTATTGTTTTTTACCCTTATTTTTATTACCCTTATTGTTATTACCCTTATTATTACACATAGAAGATACTAATTATTTCCCCCAGAATATCAGTGATTCTTTTTCAATCTTTCAAGTCTACAAGGAGCAGCCTCTCTTTTGATTTCACTTCCACACATCTGAGAATGCATCCTAAGAAAAGACTGATGAAATGGTCTTACTCTGGGGGCTTCGACCTACCCTTTGGGAGTGGCATCCTTTTCACTGTCCAGAGGTCATTTGTTATCTTACTCTTGGGGTCTCCATACATTCAGAAGCCCTGGGTCCTTGTCTAGGATCCACTAGTTACCAAGTGTCCTAATGTTCTCATTCCTGAATCTGGGATAATAACATATACCTTTTTTTTTTTNAAGATAAAGGAAATATTGAAAGGAAGACATTTTTATGACATTCAGGACATCAAGGGTAATACGACGACAGCTCTGGTGGCCATTCCAGAAAAAGAATTCCAAAATTGCTTTGAAGGGTGCACTAGGCGCTGGCGTCAGTGCATAACTGCCCAAGGGGAGTACTTCGAAGATGACCATAGTGATATTCAGCAATGAGGTATAAAGCACTTTTTAATAGTTTCTAAAGCCTCAATATTTGCCAATGGTACAATGCCCTAATGCAGTTCAGAAACATCATTTCTTCAGAAGTCAAAAGAATGTAGCTCTCTGATGACTTGTCTAAATAATAATGATACTGATGATGATAGCAAGGCTAATCATCATGGTAGTAATTCCTGCTATGTATTGAGCATCTGCTCTATGCTAGGCAATTACATTTAACCTGCACAATAATCCTGTAAGATAGATGTTATTACCCCTCTCTCTCTTTTTCTAAGCAGGTGAAGAAATTGAGGCTCAAGGTTATGTTCCCAGTATCATCAAACCAGTAAATGGCTGAGCTGTGATTTGAACCTAAACTTGTCTGATTCTAAAAGCCTGGTTGTTTTGAGAATGAGAAAGGGTTTACATTTTTTGTGAGGTTTAAAACTAATATGTAGTTCTCTTTTATCCCAGTTGTGAAAGTAATACCTATTTACTTAGAAAATAGAGAAAAATAGAAAAGAGGGGAAAAAAATCACCCAAACTTTCATTGCACAAAAGAAACAAAGGTCACGTCTGGTCCCTGTTGATGGGGAAAAGAGAGACGTACAGACCCAAATGATAATGAGGAATCATGAGAGAACGAGGAAGACATTTCACATTGTAAACCCACCATTTAAAATTTTTTCCTTAAAAAAAATTGTTTTTAAGTGACATCTAAACTCAGGTTTAGAGAACTTGGATTCTCAGTTGTGCTTTGCCAAAAACTGGCCCTGGGACCTTCTTAAGTCATTTTGTTGGGGTTCCCTGTCTCATCCTCCAAGATTTTCTTTTCTTTACCTGGAAAACGAAGGTTTGGACTGTTCACATTTCTTAAAAAGTTATCCTTGGGGGGTGTTAAAAAACCTAGATAACCTGTCCCAACCCAGGTTGACTGAATCAAAAGTCTCTGGAAGAGCTTGGGAACCTCCATTTCCCAAGATGATCAGATGACCGCAACTCTCGAAAGACTGAGAAACACTACAGCCAATTGTTCCTGCTTCAACAGGCCTCAAGAGCTGAAGGTCCCAAGCTTACTCATAACAGAAGGAGAAGGATTACTCCCACAAAAGACTTTTTTACTGGGAAAGCACCTTTCAGGTAATTCAGCCTCAGCCCTGGGCGTGACTCTGAGTTCTCAGCCCGCCACCATACTTCACCTGTAGGCGCCCAGGTTGATGCAGCTTATGCCCAGGTTGTATCTGGATCGGATGAATCCTGGCTGGATCTCCAGCGCTCTTGTGTAGGCCTCCACGGCTTCCTCGCTGCGGTCTCCATTCGCCAGGGTCGCCCCGAGACGGTTCCATAATGAATAATCCTGATGACAAAATGAGAGCTCTCTAACGACCCGTATAAGCCACAGTGATAGTATTCCCATGTTCCCTGCAGAAGAAGGATGATGGCTAAAAATTTATCCTGTGCTCTGGACAAGGACTGTGAGGTGGTGAATTACTCAAAACTCTCTATGGACTACTTCGTGAAATGACTTCAAAGATGGATGGCTTCATTCATCAAAGAGCAGCTACTGTCTGATGCTGGCAGGTAATTCATGTTTCTAGCTTAGGTATTTAAGTATTAACAGCCACAGGAGCACATCCTTAGTATTGATCCGTTTAAACCATTGGATGCAGGGAAATAAAGTGTAGCAGAACCGTACAAAGTGTATCCTGCGAAAGCTTCTTTTTAACATGGAACCTTGTGGTTTCTTGCTATGCACTTACCTCTGGCCGAACAGTTAAGGCAGCATTAAATGCATCTATTGCTCTATTAAATTCTCCGCTCAGGTGGAACAGCACCCCTAGACCTGTCTGTAGGTCTGGGTCAATCATGTCTCCATTTTGGTGGGCAGCTTCCAGGTATAATTCCTTCACACCTTCCAGAACAGCACTACAAGGGG
>NW_017732006.1:209036-210846 GCF_001890085.2 Hipposideros armiger | reverse complement strand
CCCTCTCCCCTCTGACCCAATGTTTCAGGTCCCTCTGCTACCCACATACCATTTCCTCTAAGCAACAACTAGACTCCCCCCTGCGTTTCATTAACCCCCTCCCCTTCACACCTCAGCTTTGGATTTACTGGTACGGGAGGCTGGGTCTCCTAGCCTCCTGTGCATACGCTGACACGGCATTTATGACATTGCACTGATTTATTTGTCTCTCCAGATCAACCACCAACATGTCTTTTCAACTGCCCCATTTTCTCAGATCTTCAGAGTTTAAGCCAGTGTTTGGCACAATCCCTGGGGCACAGTATGTGCTCAATAGATGTGGAGTGAGGAAAGCAAGAGTGAGATATTGGCGTAGCTGTAGACCCAGACAAGATGGTGCACTACCCCCAAAACTACTGCCCAGCTTCCAAGGAGGCAATTCTAGTTTTTCATTTCCTGGCCCACCCTTTATTTTTTGGGTACTGTAGATATTGCAGATGTGGTTAGAAAGCAGGTTACATCAGACTAAACCATAAACCAGATTAACTCCTTTGGGAACCTTTACTTGGTGAAAATGTCACCTTAGTAGAACTCTGTGTCACCCTCTGTCCCCCTTTAGCACATGCAGCCACTTTCTGAGCCTGGCAGGATGAAGGGGAAATGACACCTCTGCATCTCCAGGGTCCTGAAGAATTGCTGCCTCCATGAACAGGATGGTGACTGGCAGGTCCCCTTCCTTCAGCCTTTTCAAGCCTTCCTCAAATGCTCCAGGCCAGTCCTTGAAGGGGTTTTCAGTGTGGAAGTAATATCCCTACAACACAGAGAAGGGCAAACACAAGATCCATCGAGTTCTCTCTCCATGCTCAAAATTGTAATTTTAATATCGCTAAGCTAATTTATTTAATTAAATTTATGTAATTACAATTAAATTTCAATTATTGCTTTTTTTCCTTATTAAGAATGTACATTTTCATTGTATAATTTTTAGATATTATTTTGTTATTGAATAAAATAAAAAGAAACAAAAAGTTACTCATAATGCCACAACCTAAATATGACCATTGTTAATATTTTGGGGTTTGTTTTCCTTGTGATAGTTCTTTTGTTCATTTTGTTTTAGTCATTTCTCCCCAAGACCTTAAGATTTTAAAAATACTGAGTTTTTGAACACTTTTGCTAGGTGTTGCCACCCAGTCCCCTGAAGTGTTAATATCATGCAGTGTGCATCTGTTTATGTACTGTGGGCCTTTTGAGGGCTACAAACCATAGCAATAACTAAGTTTTTTTTTTTTTGCCCTCCCACTCCTCAAACAAGTTTTTGTCCCATTGATGGCTATATTGCCCACTGAGAATGCCTGTTTTAAAATTACATATCTTCTTGTATTATAAAAATGTAAGCAATGCAGGATGTACAAATAATCTAGTATTTTTCTATAAATATATAAATAAACAAACTCATATGTGAAGTTATGTAGCTTAAGCTCCACTTATTATAGTTTTAGTTATTATAATTATTTATATTATGTTAAAATTTATTTAATCAATCCCCTATTGATGGACACTCAGCTAACTTTCTCTTTTTGTTATCATAAATAAAATGACAGTGAAAGCCTCATGCTCACGTCTTTGTTTGCCTTGATTATTACCTTATGATAGACTAATTTTAGAGAGATTTATTAGACTAAAAGCTATGAACTATTTTCAGGCCCTTGATATGTGTAGCTGTATTGTTTTGGAGAAAGTGTGTCCCAATTTAAACTCTCATCAGAATTATCTGAGAGACATTATTTGTTGCAACTTTACTAGCATAGGTTATCATAAAATTTTAATT
>NW_017732006.1:199342-206786 GCF_001890085.2 Hipposideros armiger | reverse complement strand
AGGTGTGTCTTCCTGGATGGAAGCAGAATTTTTCTGCAAGATGTATTCTAGGTTGGCTTCTATTTTATTAAACCTGAAAAGTGTGCTTTAGGTGTCCTGGGGGGAGGAAAACGAGTCAAGTTATCTTAAAGAGCTTAAGACAGGAAGGGGAACTTTCCAGGGGTGGAGAGAGGACGGCGGTGGGTTCTGAGATGAGTGGGAGGCTGGTGCTTAGCTTTTAGGTAGCTTCCCAGCAAATTGGCCCAACCTCCAAGGGGATGACCGAGGGTGTGACTGGGAGGGGGGCTGGCGTGAACTCTGATCCCCATATGTCAGGAAAATAGAGAGAAATTGGATTTGAAGGAACCACTTGGGGCTCGGTTGGCTGTTAGCAGTAAGCATGACAGAGAAGAGGGTGAAGACTGTCTTTGTTTTATGGTACCACAGAAGCCTTCCAGATTTGGTGCCCGAACCTAAGTTACCTGCTAGTGTGATAAGAGAGATGCTTAGAAACCACTTTATTTTCTTTAAAGAAAACAAAGAAGTGGGTATTCCTTGAACACCTGAGTCTGGGACTGAGATCCATACTCTTTACCTGCAAATCTCAATTTCTACGATTCTAAGAGTGACCTGTTGACACACCATCAACTGACTTGAGGTTGCCCTTCACCTTTTAATCTTTCTAGACTCACCCTCCCTTCCACCCTCATGCCTGGGTGGTGGTTGTCCTGTGGCAGGAACTCTTCTTCAAGGTTGCTTTGAATGATAAGTGTAATCTTATGTCTTCTGCAAACAAATGTCCAGGAAATAAAGGCAAGCCCAACGTGATTCATCCCAGGCCACTAAATAAATTGGTCTTGTTCTCCTTTTTTATATCCAGAATATTAATTCCCACCACAGAAATGGGTCCTGTCCCTTCAGCAGGGGCCTCCTCTCAATGAAGACCTCTTGATAATCTGTGTCTGGGATGCTGGAAGCACATGGAATAGCCACCACTTATCCAGGTTAAGATTAGGAATGAAATTCAAAATTTCTTTTTCAATGAGTGTTTCTAGTAGATTATCAAATTATGCAAACAGAATCATCTCAGACATACAAAAGCAATGGCTAGATAAAAGACTAGAAGAAAATATGCTACTATGTTAAGAGTAATCTATCTTTGAATGAAGGGATCAAAGGTAATGTTTCTCCTGCTTCTTTACATTTTTCCGTACTTTCTGGATTTTCTCAGTATGCATTGATTTTACAATTAAAAAAAGGTTAAAAAATGACAAAAAAGAAAAATAAATTAGCATTCCTCTCGTAGTACCATGAAAACTGAGCATTTAGATACTGAAGAGCTAGGAGAAACACTTTTGGAGACTTCGGTTCTTGAATCGCTTTTCCAAGATGCAGGTTCAACCTGTCTGCATAGATTGTAAGAGAAATCTGTCAAGTGAATTTTTTAGTGTTTACTGACTTCCCTAAGCCCCCTGGTAGGTGATGTGAAATGCCAATGACTTCCAGTACTTTCTGAGGCAGTTACATGTTTTCCTAGTGAGATTCCTTAGCATGTAAAGTTATTACAAGGAAAGAATGAGGAGGATTTTATAACGTGTACTTCTGGGTTACAGAAGGACACATCACCTTTCCTGCAGTTTCAAATCAGAGCAGTCGATGCATAAATAAGACCGCTGCGGAAAACAGACAGAGCCTTAGCTGGTGGGGCTGCCGGGCCCTCACTTAATGAGCTACACCAGGACTGACTGTTACCACTTAGGATAAATTCTGCCGACTAATTAAAGTGCACAGCACAATTTCATTTAATTACAGGAGACTACTTTTAGCACAATCAATTTTCATCCAGTCTCAGAATCCAGACTTCATTCACGTAACTGCAATTAACACAGTTTCTTTTTTCTATTTCTAATCAATTTCAAAGAAACCTGAAACATACTTGAATTTTTCACAGTTTAGTCATGATTGAGGGTTTAGAATATATTGATGATTTTCTTAGCTGTTCTGGGAATTTGGGAGATTGTTTTTCATATTCTACAGGTAAAAAGTTATCTGCTTACACCAGAAATGAGCTATTGTTTGCAATCCATTCTCATTTTTAAAAACAGCTTTTTGACTATAACAATGGTAGATAATCATGGGAAACTTGAGATATGCAGGATGATGGTTAAGAATGGCAGCCTTCTCCTCAGCTGAACCTGGGAACAAATTCTGGTTCCATCCCTGACCTTCTGTAAGTTCCTTAGGTCTCCTCTCTAGGTCTCCTTTTTCTTATCTTTAAAATGAAGATATAATAGTGATCTTGGTTAGTCATTATGATGACTACATGAGAAAATGTATCTGTGACACAAAGCACATGGTAAATGCTCAATTAAAGCAAGTTCTTATTAGTGTGTTTGTAGCAATGAAAAATATAAAAATTAATAAAAATCGCCCACAACCTCAAAGCTCAAATACATATCTGTGAGCATTTTGGTGTTTTAATTGGCTATAGATACATATCCTCGTCTGGATAGCTTTCCTCTCTTCATTTAAATCTCTCCCTTCTACCTAGTTATTCAAAAAGTTAAGAACGTTATGGCAAAAATGGGCTGTTTTGTGGCAATTAAAATGGTATTTAGGAAGAGTTCATTACAACGTAATGTTCCTTGATAAGTAGTATGATCACAATGATAGAAAACAACAACAAATAATATGCCGGCGGGGAAAAAGATTATCAAGAAATGCACTAATAGTACTGCTAGCATGGGATGGGATTTTGAGTAATTTGCTCCATTACCTTTCCTTGTACTTCTCAGCATTTCCCAAATTTTCTATTGCTAGCTTGTGTTATTTTGGCGAAAAGTAAGATTTGGTTAAAAAACGTTGATTCTTTTCAATTTTATTCCCTCTATGATGCTTTCTCCAGTGACCCCACACTAGCGCAATTTCTTGCCTCCCTGAATTCTTTCAACACAGGTGGTCTGTGTTAGTGGTGTGGAAGAGAGGTAGGTGCTGGAAGCTGCCATTACCGTGGTGAACGTGAGCAAGTCATTTTAACCCATCTGCACATTATTTTTTCTCATTTGTAAAGTGAGAAGCCTGGGTTTATTAGACAAATAGCTCAGGCTTCTTTTTCTATGCAGATTGGCTTAAAAGATCAGCATAAGGAGAAAAGGAAATCTTAGCCCAGGATCATATTGTGTTTTTATGTTTGTTTTGTTTTTTGAAGGGGGCTTCTAGCCTGTTCTCCAAGCTCCAAAAATTATACTTTAAAGCAGTTTCCCAAAAGTACATTTGACATTTTTCCTTCACTTTTTGATTGTAAAACTAGAAAATAAAAATTTCTAGAAGAATCATGACAAAAATGAAATGTTAATTAGATTAAAATACAAAGAGTAAGAAGATAAGCAATTTAATTTAGAACGAGGAAATTTTAAGGAATAGTGGCATATTATGAGTTCCCATTCACCAGTGTATTTTGGTTATCCTTGAGTTAAAAATAGAGATACTTTCAATTTTGTGGTCAAACATAACTGTCGATTAGAGAGATCCTGGGATTGTGAAAGAGCTGATCAGTGTGGAGCTGAATGCCAGTTCTGCCTGGGAGGAGGCTAGCTTTCTTTTGGCCTCTTTAGCCATCCAATGATTAACTGTTACTGGATCCAAACTTGAAAAAACCACTAACCGATTCTGCATATGCAAAAGAAAAGAGAGTACCCCTTGCATTGTGAGGAATGAAAAATCACCACGAGAGGCTGGGTAAAGTATTTGCCACAGAAAAACCAGTTTTTGTTGAAGGGAAATTATGTGCAGTCAGTTTGGGACCTCACTGTCCTAAGACCCAGTAGCCCCGGCTGGTGAAGACTGGCTGAAATGGCCCCACTCCCCACATCTCTTGTTGACTAAGGGCTCACGAGTAGTCGAGGAATCCAGATGGCTGCCCAAGGAACATATTCAACCTGGGGCTGCAGCGAATTGGTCAGAGTTTTTTGTTTTTTGTTTTTTTTGTCACAATTAGTTGGAGCTCTCGGTCTAGTCTTGCGTTTCCCATGTAGTGAAGATCATTGACAAACTGGAGGCTGCTCAGGCAACAAGGAAAGGGCAAGAGTAACCCTGTCTACAGAGTAATTCACCTAGAAGAGCACGGCTCAGAGGGGTGATGTGAGCTGAGCAAGCCGGCTTAGCCTTGTTGTGCAGACAGCAGAAGTGGGATGAATGAATGGCAGTTCCAAAGGGACAGACTTTTATCAAACGCAGTATGCAGCCTGAAAATGGAACAGGTTGCTTCCTCCTCAGGGGGATGGGCTCTGCAACATGAAAAGTCTTCAAACAGAAACAGAATGACCAGTGTGAGGAGTGCTGGGAAGACAATTCACAGATGAGATGGAGGTTTTGCAGTCTCTTATAACCCTCAGGGTCTCTGGCTGCAACACTACTAGTGAATTCATTTATTGAATGAAATTGAAAGGCTCAAAATTAATAAAGCCTCTCTGAAAAATAAAAACAAAACAAAACAAAATGACAAGACAGCGGGAGACAGAGAAGCCAGATATCTACATTCAGGATACTCTGCTGCAGACTCCTAAGCTTGTGAGGACTGTCACAATGGGATGGGAACTTTAAGCACAGAAGCGGAAACCCTCCAACAGGGCCAGCAGACTGAGGAAGCAAGTGGTACGATGTGGCAAAAACAAAAACAAACCTCTCTGAGCTAAGAAATGGATCTATCATGCATGCCCCTTTCCCAACCTAAACAATGTAGGGAAAAAAAACGCGTGGGCTTTGGCATCAGGTACAATAGGCGGGATCCTGGCTATGCCCCTTGTCGTGTGGCCTCTTCAACTCAGTTCCCTCATCTGTAAAATGTGAGAAGTCTCTTAGAGTGGTTGTGCAGATTAAGAGGAACGATGTGTGTAAAGTGCTTAGAACTTGTAACTTTAAGAACTAAGTAAGGAATTGGCAGTTAGTGCTATTTTATATTTATAAATGAAAAAGAATATCTCTCAGGATAGATAGAGGAGGCAGTCCCATGATCTGTAAACTGTGTTGTGTGTTGTGTTGAAAAACAAATATATTGGTACTAGTGCTCAACACAGATTTTCCGGTTGCCTCTGGGTTACACATGCTTCCTTGTTTAATGGAGCTGGCCATCACTGCGGACGTTGGCAGGCACCTGGGAAAATAGCCTGGGGCTCTCACCAAACAGTGTGTCAGCAGATTAGCCACAGAAATGTAGGGAGGAAAAATTGAAAGTGATGAGAAGGAGAGGAAAGGGCACAGGAGGCTGGAAATCGCAGTACAAAGCTTGAGCACGATGTCAGAAGGCAAACAAGGGCCATTGCTAACAGAGAATCCGAGGTCGGTTTCTGTTCTTTCCTTTTTATTCTTCCTCCTCTGGCAAGGAGCAAAGAACAATGGAGTATTAAAGCACAGTGAGTGAAACTTATGTTTGTGGTTCCAGTGGTATTTCTATTCACCACAAAGAACCGCTCCGAAGGGGCCCTGGAACTAGAGGTTTGGAGACTAAGTCTGGTTTTGCTGCCACTTGGGAGTAAGGTTTTTTTGGGGGCTATTTATTTCTTGTAGGCCTCCTAGCTGCTCTTTAGGCAATTAGCAACATGTGATGACAGGGCTGCTTTACCACAGGCATGAGGAAATGCAGAGGCTCCTGGGGTTTGAGCCTTGTCTCATGCTCCATGTGACAACAAGCCATGTGATAAAGGATCTGTATGTGGATGTGAACCACAAGCAGTGTGACTCGGTTCCAGAGGGGTTTCTTCTCCTTTAGCCTTATCTACAGGTTGTGAAAAGTTACAGGGAAACTCTCTACTAGTTTTAAAAAATAAAACATTGGAAATATTTACTAAACCTAAACTATGTGTTTGGGCTTTGCATTATAGGACTATTAAACAAAACAAAACAAAACACTTAGATGTGGATGCTATTCTCAAGAAGTTCACTGGCCAATGATAAAATAAAAATAGAGGTAACTGTTATTCAGGATAGGGTGAACAAATGATGCAAAAAGAGATGAAGTTACTTGCTCAAAGTCACACTTTTCTGGTAAATAGCCAGAGTTCAAGATACAGTAAAACCTTGGATTGTGAGTAACATGGTTTGTGAGTTTTCCACAAGACGAGCAAACATTTCTAATACATTTGAACATGGTAAATGAGTGATGTCTTGCAATATGAGTAGTCTGTTTCTGGAACGAATTATGCTCGCAAATCAAGGTATTACTGTATTTCATTTTTTCCCTTTTATGGCAGATTGCATCCTTCAAAATGGCTACAGCAGTATTTCTGGTCCTCCATCCTCTTCAGAACTTTGCCACACATCATGACGAGGTCAAGTCCATTGCCTGTCTTTGAACACTTCCCTTGAGAAACAGAATGCAATGGATGACACTGACCTGATGTGACGTTTGAAGCTAGATCCTAACAGGTGATCTAGCTTCAGCTATATGTTATTAGATTGTGTGTGTGTGTGTGTGTGTGTGTGTGTGTGTGTGTGAGATTAGGGTTCTCCAGAGCACAGCTCAGAAAATGCTGATACAGAGACCCAGGGCATGAGCTTTCCACCAAATCAGAGATCGCTGGTGAGAGAGAAATTTGGTGTATCCTGAGACGATATCAGGGATGGGAATTTACCATGCATAATTTGTTTTTATGTGATTGTTTTCAGGGGAACTCATTTCCAATTAGCCTGCAGGTCCTCCACACCGCACATCTGCTGTGTGAATTAGAATTCTTCAAGATTTTGTTGTTATTGTTGCAGAAAAGGAAATGAAACCCAGAATGTGGAGGAAAGAATGAAAATAATTTTGGGGGGGGGAAGACAACTGATTTAATGTATGTATCTTTTCAGTATTAACTACTGATTGAAAATGGCCTTTGAAACTACATATAATTATGTATACAGATTGAACAAAGACTGGAAGAAACAACGAAAAAAATGAAAACAGTTAATTTATTAGTGTAGTGGAGTTTCTGGGTCGTTCGTGACCTTTCCTCCCCCAATCATTTGTTTTCTCTTATTGTTATTGCTTTTACAATACTTTAAATAAGAAACACCCTGATAAAGAAATTGTTTCCTGGTGACCAACAACTTTTAAGTTCTGTAATTGTTTCAGGGTCTGCAAAACTTACAAACAGTCTGTCCTGGGAATACTGATTACGGGCAGGAGCTTTGGAGTTAGACTGGTGGGAATTCCAGTTCCATCGCTTAACTGTGGTATTACCTGGAACAAGTTACCACATCTATGTCCCAGTCTTGCCACATTAAAATGGGAGGGACAGTCATGTGATAGGGCTGCTGTAAAGCACTGGGCTACCCACCAGGAGTAGCATTTATAGTCACAACTGAAGCAAGCTTAGGATGTCTGGGTATGTAAACAGGTTCTGTCCTCTCTCTCTTTCCTCTGCTGCAGGGCAAGGCCACCAGAGAGATTGGTTTGGAAGCAATTTCCTTTGCAACATTTTCTCAC
>NW_017732006.1:194283-199212 GCF_001890085.2 Hipposideros armiger | reverse complement strand
CCCGCCCTCCCCCCCTACACACACACACACACACACACACACACACACACGCTGCCCCTCATCATATAGGGTTATTTAAAGAAGAGAAACGGGGCCAGTCATTTTTATGAAAAGTCAGATTTAAAAAATCACTTATATTGTATTGATCAATCCTATTGTACTGATATTTTGACTTTCTCCCTTTTCATTTCTCACTGATTGTCACAACAGTTGATCAGGTATGAAGACAGAGTCTGGACCCAGTTTGTTATCGTTTAAGGGTATTGGGAAGGAAAATAGCTAAGGCTGTGTTCTTTTACACTGAAATCAAAATAGTTGACTCAAGGGCAGGGCAAGGGTTCTGAAATGCCGCCAGGAGCCCCCCACCCTGGATCAGGGTGGTGGTATCACAGGGGGAGGGGAGCATGTCCATACTTCCTGGAGCTAATCCTGCTGTTCATAGGTAGCTTCTGCGGAGCTAGGTGGTTTCTCTTACACCCACCAATGCCTTTTACAATTCCAGATGGTCAAAAGCATTACTCATTCTCCTTGTGTATTGATTTATTGGCCTATAAGGATTCATTTGGCCAGAACTTGGGAAATATTTTCTCTGCCAAGGATACTCGGCATTGCATCTAGCTTCTTGGCATCAGCTGCCTCATTCCCAGTATCAAAACACAGAAGAGAAGCCCAATAGAATGCCAGATCAGAGACTCCGCTGGCCCGGGAGAAAATCTGCTGCCACAGCACTCTTTTCTATAAAATCTAACAAACAGTGGAGAGGAGGCTATGGAAGAGTTGACATTCCTCTATTTCCAATTATTAGACTACACTGGCAAGTTTTGCTGGATTTTAACAAATGATATATCTCTCATTGGTCTCAGGAACCATTTTTTACATAATTAGGAACACATTTGGAAGGGCCAGACATAACGTTTTTTTTTTTTAAAGAAACACATAGATGTACAAGATGGCAGAGCTTTCCTAATAAAATGGAATTTTTCCATATAAAACCTCGTTATTGATGCGATTCATAAAATTTGAAGAGTAGCATCTTATCAAAGTAATTTATTGTACATACTTATACATTTAATTCATTCATTCAGCCAAATCACCAGCAAGCTTACTATGGAGCAGGTGGTGCTCTGGTAACCTGGGGACAGCTGTGAACAGGACAGGTGCTGACCCTGCCATGGGCGTGTGCGGTGTGGTGGAGCATAGACAGATGCAATATGGTACTGTAAGGGGAGAAAAGATGCTCTAGGAGCAAAGAGGAGGGGAACGCAACCTAGACGCAGGGGTTCAGGGATCTGCCTGGAAAAAGTGAAAGCCAACTGAGCCTCTAAGAGTGAACAGAAGTTAGCCAGGTGATGGGGTGATGTCTGATAGGAGGACTAATGTGCAAAAGCTAAGAAGAAGATTACATGACCTATTCTGGGAACTGATCGTTTATTATGATGCCAGTACAGCCATCAAGGTGGGAGTCAGAGCTGAGGAT
This sequence comes from Hipposideros armiger, assembly GCF_001890085.2. Lineage (NCBI taxonomy): Eukaryota > Metazoa > Chordata > Mammalia > Chiroptera > Hipposideridae > Hipposideros > Hipposideros armiger. Next base: position 197,735 of record NW_017732006.1, on the reverse strand, counting down.
GTAGAAGCAAGGATGGTCTAGATTGTGAAGGGTCTTATAAAGCCAGGTCAATGAGTTTGGACTTTATTCTGAGGACAAAGGTGACATCATTATTCAGATCTGTGTTTTAGAAACATTGCTCTGACTGATGTGAAGAAAATGGAATAGTGAGACGAGTTAACAGGCTGTCACAGTTCTGTATAAGAGATGATGGTGACCAGAGTAAGGTGTTGGCAGTGGAGATGGACAGAAATGGGTGGATTTGAGAGATATTTAGGGGAATCAACAAGACTTGGAGTTTGATTACATGTTAGGGGTAGGAGGGAGGTAAGGGAGAGAGAGAGAGAGTTGGGAGATCCTATTCCCTGAGATAGAGAACAGAAAAGGTGAAGTAGGATTATGGCGAGGAGCTCAGGTCTGGATCTGTTCAGTGTAAGGTGCCTTTAGTATGTTTGAGAACAGATGTTAAGTAGGCTGTGGGCTATGTGGGTTTGGTCTCAGGAGGAAAATCAGAGCCAGCATGTGAGTGGTGACACGGGGTCATCAGCATGTGAATGGTGACTGGAATCACGGGAGGGGATGTGCTCAACCAGTGAGGTTGTATCAGGAAGGAGGGCAGGCTGCCTGACATGGTGCTACGGGAACGAGGACTAGGCAGAGGAGGAGGAACTCACTTGAGAGGAAGGAAGAGCAAGGGGTCAGAAAATCCAACAGAAGAGAGCTCTTAAGTGGAGGAAGGGTTTAATAGTGTTGAGTGTTGCCGAGAGGTTAAATTTGGCTAAAGCGTGTCTATGTGCGTGAACAGTAAAGGAGATGCGAAGATTTTGTCCGGAGCAACATCCGTGGAATGGGGGTGGAAACCAGATCACCACAGATTGTAAACAAATGAAAATAAAAAGACACACTCTGTCATACGTTGCAACAGTAAATAAAGTCACCTTTGGAGTGTTTGTGGAGTTATGGAAACTGTGAAGTAACTGAAAAATCCTGATCTTTACTTAACTAGCTTCCCCCGCCCCCCTCAGTTTTATGCATTTATACCTACCCATGCACCCACCCACTTACCTATGTACTTATCTAGCTAGCTAATCTTTAACTATTAAGCTAAATGGCTTATTTGAATCATAGCCAAAGTTAAGGATGGGAGCAGGAGAGAGAAAGAAACGGCCATGTTTTCTTTTCCTGTTTTTTGTCTCCTAGAATCTGAGCTTCACAACAGGAAGGAAGAAGCCTTAGGAACACATGGTCCACCCCCCTCCCTTTGGGGATGAATTGTGGGGTGTTGGGCAGAAGAGAGATAAATTAGGAGGCTATTGCAGTTACCCGGGATGAGACCAGGGTGATTGCAACAGGAACAGACAGAAAAGAGTGAATCAGCAATTTTCTAAGTGAAGAAATAAGAGGATTTAGTGACATAACTGCATTGCTTCTTACTAAGAGCAACAATATTGTCACTTTAAATATGTATAATTTTTAAAGAGCTTTCAAGTGTATTAACTTATTTGACCTTCGTAAGCGACTTGTCCAATGTCACTAGCTAGTTATAATTGAACCAGGGCCAGGTCCACATTTTGTAATCCCGACTGTTACACCCTTTTCATTCATGCAGCCCTTGTCCCCTCCTCCTGCTGTGCAGCTCTGGCCTGTCCTAAGCGTTAAGAATCAGTCAGTGTTGTTGCTTGGAAAGTGTTATCTTGGTTGCAGGAAAGAGCAGAACAGGGCCCTTCTGCTTGTCTCTTGTCACTTAATTTTCTGAGACAAGCCAAGTTCATTCTGTTTAGAAATACAAGGTCACAGATACTGCACTCAGCTTCTTTTCTATCAGGAATGAAAGGAACTCCAGCGGAATGTTAAAATGGAATTCTCAGTTTGGTTTGGCTGTGGTTCCAAAAATAGAATAAAACACTTGGTGCCTTACTACCTATGCAGGACTTGCAAAAGGAATGTATGTTTTGTTTCCCCCCCTCTAACATTTAGCCTACAATTCTTATAAACGGGCTAACGTTGAAGGGGTTAGGGGAGAGCATCTCCATGAAGCGAATGGTTCAGGGTGTGTATTTCTCATAACCAGGTTTGGGCCACCAAGGGGCAAGCCAGCCTGGAGCTATTGTGAACTCCACCCAAGAGGACTTCCTCGAAGGGTGAGGATTGGTGACTTTCTCATTGGAACTGCACTTGGCTATTCCTAACAGGAATCTCTGAAAGACCCACAAAAGCAGAAACATGAGAGAATACACTCATGTTAAACATCGCTGATCCCAGAGAGCACCTATGCCAGGCCATGGCTGTACCCGGCGTGTAAGGCAGGGCCCGTTACCCTACTTCTCACTGCTCTGCTGCCACTCTGAAGGGCTCAGAAACTGACTAGAGAGCAGAGGGGGAGGAAGTGAGCCAGGAGAGGGAAGGTTCACCTGGAGGCTTCCCCACTACAGAGGATCAGACCTAAAGGCACTCTTAGTTTGGGGAGGCAAGAAGCTCTCAATTGTGAATATGGAAGGAGTCATGTAATTATTATAGAGGACTGGATATCTTCATTATTGAAATAACACAGTTCTTGAGACCAAAAGTGTCTGGAGGATTTTTTATTACCTTAGAGTGACTGGAAATCTATGGGACTCTTATGGGTTGAATTGTGTTCCCCAAAAGGATATGGCAAAGTCCTAACCTCTGGTATCTGTGAATGTGATCTTATTTAAAAATGGTGGGGAGGGGGAGGTTGGAGGGATGGGTGAAAAAGGAGAAGGCATTAAGATGTACAAATTACCAGTTATAAAAACAGTCACAGGGATACAAAGGACAGCTTAGGGAATTAGGGAATATAGTCAATAATATTGTAAAAACTACATATGTTAGATGCTTACTAGACTTAGGGTGATCACTTTGTAAGTTACGTGAATGTCTAATCACTATGTTGTACACACAAAACTAATATATTATTGTATGTCAATAATAACTGACTGTAATTGAAAAATTAAAAAAAAATTAAAGATATAAAAATACATTAAAAAATATAAAATAGAGTCTTTGCAGATAAATCAAGTTCAGAGGAGATTCTTATAGTGGACCCTTAATCCACTATCACTAACGTCCTTATAATAAGAAGGGAATTTGGATACAGACACAGGGGGAGGATTCCCAAGTGAAGGTGGAAGAGAGATTGGGGTGATGCTGCCACAGGCCAGGGACACCTGGGGCCACCAAGCTGGGAGAGGCAAGGAGAAGGATCCTTCCCTAGAGGCTTCAGAGGGAGCACGGCCTTGCCAACACCTTAATTTCAGACTTCCAGCCTCCAGACCGTGAGATAATACATTTCTTTTGTTTTAAGCCACCCATTTTGTGGTACTTTGTTACAATAGACATTAGAAGCTAATATAAGAGACCAATCTGTGATTTCAGTCAGAGGCTAGTTTAAAATTAGCTCACAAATGGGGTTTGATGGGCAGTAGAAGATTAAAGTTTTCTTTTACTTTCAT
>NW_017732006.1:192345-193173 GCF_001890085.2 Hipposideros armiger | reverse complement strand
ATTCAAAATATGAGAGAACAAGGACTTTAATTTCATTTAGGTATTTGTTTCTGGGTTGATTTAAAAAATAAAATACTTAAATCTTTTATAAAAAAAATTATGTAATATTCTTTCCTTGTAGACAAATTAGGAAAAAATAGATGAACAAAAAGAACAATAACCCTATTAATATTACTACCTAGATATAATAACTGGGAGCACCTTTGTATATCTTATTTTAGGCTTTCCCCCTCTATTTACATATAAAAATGATTACTCATGAACTCAGTCTTAGGGCCAGGTGCTTCCTTTACTGAGTTCCAATTTTCTCATCTCTAAAAAGGAGTTAAAAATACTTACCTCATAGGGTAACTGTGAGGAGTAATTTTCATAATACCCATAAAATATTTAGCAGAGTAACTGGAAAATAATCATGCTCAATAACTGTTGGCTATTATAATTATTTCATTGTTTACTTGTGAAAATGGAACCTTACTGTAGGTGTAATTGTTTAACCTTTTATAATATTATGGACATATTTACATGTCAATAAATATACAACCATTACATCATTTTAATGACCCTGTAGCATCCCATTATATCAATTTATCTTAATACATTTTACTTTCTATTATTGCTATTGTAAACATTTGCATCAAATATTTTTGGCCATGTATCTTTATGCACATGAGTGATTATTTCCTGAGGATTATTAAGGAATCGCTGGGGCAAACATTTTTAAGTTTTAATATATATTGTGAAATTGCCTTTCAGAAATATTTCACAAGTCTCTTCTTCCATTAGTGCTGAGTATTATTATTTAATTTTCATTTTTTTTTATGATTTGTT
>NW_017732006.1:188391-189704 GCF_001890085.2 Hipposideros armiger | reverse complement strand
GCCACTCGGCCGGCCCTCTCAAGTCTTTGAGGTATGATTTGTTTGTTGTTTCTGCTGACTCTTACTCATGGTTTTCTTTCTTATGTATTGTGAGACATCTGATTTTGAACTTACATATTTTTGGAAATTTATCTGTGAAATTTGTTAAGGCTTGGTTTGAAAAGCATCCTTTTAGAGAGAATGTACAAGTGTTTATGCACGCATGTGTATATCTATGCATGTTTTAGTGTACATATGTATATATGTGTTTGTGTGTGTTTACATTTATCTGTGTTTCCTTATGTGTGTTTATGTATGCATGTGTGTGTATGTGTTTATGTAAATACGCACGCATGTTTGGCAGGCAGCTGGAGGTACTACAACAAAGGGCTGCTTTAAATTGAATTCTTAGCTTGATACTTTTAGGACAACTCAGGTTGTATGAACTACAGCCTAACTTGCATGGAGTCTGCTCATTATTTTATATTCTCTTAGGAAACTCTCTCCTCTGCCCAATCCTACATGATTTTTAGAATTCCTCAAAGTTTCTGGTCTGTTAATGCATCTTCATCTATTACCAATAGCTGACACACATCACCCCTCCACCCCCCCGGCCTGGTTTCCCATCTATCCTTCACTGAAGTGTGGCCCTTCAAGTCCCTAGCTTTTTAAAGACTTAACTCCCCACTTTGGGCCCAAGATTTTGTTAATTTTCAGCTATTTAACTTAAAATCCATAGCTGCAGGTAAATGGGGTTAGCAGATAATTTAGGGTAGCTGCTAGTGTTAGTGCTTGCTTACACTCTGAATTTATGGTTAAACTTATTATTTTTGCCTCTGGGGGCTTCTTTTACTCTCTTTCAAAATAATCCACACATTTAAAAAGATGGTTTTAATATTTGTATTTAAATACTAATTTTTATAGAAGAGTTGTAAGGTACCTAGTCTACCATATTGCAGAACTTTCTTTGTACTTCTAACTTTTTATTTTCTATGTTTTGGTTATATATTCAATGCATGAAGATTTATAATTATTATATCTTCAATGTAAAATTTACTTCCAGTCATTATAAACTGTCCCTTATTCCATTTAATCCTTTTTGGTTTGAATTCTACTTTATCTAGTAATGTGTCTAATATAGCCTTGCACATTTCATTATTAATTTTTCTGTATACTTTTGTTTAACTTTATAATTTTGTTTTCTGTATAATTTTGTTGGTTTGTATTTCTTTTAAAAACATTTAATTGTATTTTATTTTTGAAACTGTAAGAATATCTTTGTTTTCTAATAGAAGACTTAATCTCATTCATATTTATTATGAAAACTGAGGTAA
>NW_017732006.1:168321-180731 GCF_001890085.2 Hipposideros armiger | reverse complement strand
GTTCTTTTGTAAATATTTCCAAGATCCTGTAAACATCATGGAGAACTGGAATAATCTTACTGGATCACAGTGCTGCTCCGTTCATCTCATGTTTAGAAATGAGGCAACACTTTTGCCTGCTGCTGCTAAAACACAGACATGGCACAGCTGTGATGTGGAACCAAGCCCCTCCACGCAGGTCAGAGTTCATCAGTGCTTTGTAACCAGGGCTCTGAAACCAGGACAGGTAACTGCTTTTACTTTCATTTGCAGGTGAATGGATATAGCAAGATGTCAGAAAGGTTCACATTGAATGATCATGCATATACAAGAAACAATTTGGCCTCGGTGCTAGTGTTAAGAGCTAAAACCTAAACCTACTTAAGAAAAATTTAAAAAGAGGGCTCATGTTCATGTCATTCATCCTTTTTGAATCCTGGTACAATTGTAGAGTGTCAAACCATATATTTTCAGTGTGGGGAATAATTACTTTGGTAAATGGCATGGTATTTTCAGTGGTTTTAGTTGTACTTTGAGCATCTGCCCAGAATGTGCCTTGTGACATGTCTCTTGTAATTAGTTTTGTTGAAATCTGTTAACTTCAATACATATACCAATAAAGGGGAGAAAAACACCGATGAATAGATAGAGCAGATCTGGGAAGAGGGCTAAGGAAAGCAATAAAAAAACATTAAAGGATTAAAACTGTACTGTCCTTACGAACTGCACAGAACACAGATCTAGAAATGATTTTGACAGAAACTGCAACATGTACTTTGAGCAATAAGGTAGTAAGAAACCTTGCAAATTCCCCCTCGCTATAAGAACCTAGACAAGGAGCTTGTTAGGTAAAGATGTGGTAATGAGAGAATGTAGTTAGGAGTGAAAAACGGCTAAGCTGGTGAGTAAGTTCATGCAGGGAATTCAACAACCAATCTAGTCACAGCTAGATGTTCTCTTTTCCCATCATGGCTTAACTTGTTGCAGCAGGAATTTACATTAGATATAAAGAAAATATACTGTGTCTGAAATGACTGCAAGACATTGAAATGGGCCATCTAGGAAGGTTTGGGGATATTCTTTTTTAGCAATTGCTAAAAACAGAACTGATACTCAGGCATGGCCTTAGGCAAAAGTGAAGAATCACATGCTTACAGACTGGCATAGCCTTAAAAATCATTGAATCCAGAAGTTCCCCAACTTGTCTGCACATCAAATCCCCCGGGGGCATTTCAAAATTCCAAGGCCCGGGCCACAGCCAGGGCCAATGAAATCAGTCTCTGGGGGTGGGGTGCAGGCATCAGGATTTTTTTAAGCTCCCCAGGGTACCATGGATCTAATCTAATGGTCTCACGTGACAGATGAAGAAATTTAGGCCCAGAAGGGGAAAGGGAGTTTCCCGAGCCTGTCAGGACACTAAGTGGCAGAGGAGAATGAAAGTCCGAGTCCCCTGACCTTGGTCTGATACACAGGGCATGTTCTGAGAAATGAGAATGATCAAACAACTTGTTTTATGTGTATGAAATCAATGCGTTATCACTATAGATAATTTTAAAAAACCATTGAAATTGCCAACGAAACTTAATCTGTCAATCTCACCATCCAGAGATAAATTATTCATCGAGACCTTTGAATTTCCTCCTACTCTTTTCTCAAAGTCCATATGTCCTTTTACATGTTTATAAAAGTTAGGATTTTCCCTATGAGAATGGCAGGGCTTTCTGGAAAGCGGGGGAGCTAGAGGTACAGGTGATGCTGGGGGATACTGGGTCATATCTCTGCCTTTTACTCCCCCTCCTTCAATGGACACAGCATGAGGCCCCAGCTCTCCTGATTTCTGCGTTTAGCCTGAGAACCAAATGGGCTCAGAAGAGACTATGTAAGTCCTGAGTAATGATGCAAAGCCCGAGCATAAAAGGCCTGCATTGTGGAGTTGGTGTCACCAACAGATGCGCACCTATAATAGGGACTCTAGAGGGAGCTAGACTGAGAAGCTGCAGGAATCACACTCAAGTGGCCCTTCACTTCCATCATGCTTGGGATCCTTGCCTGAATAAGTCAGGGCCTCCACCTAAATCTATAGTGGCCTGTGTATATGTGTGTACATGTGTGCGCGCGCGCATGTGTGTGTGTGTGTGTGTGTGTATGTGTGTGTGTGTTCACCCATCCCAGACAACCTGAAGGGTGCAAAGCTATTATATTGAATGGAGTATAACTTTATATTTGATCCAAATAACCCTGTGATTTGGTGGATCCACAAAATCAAACTTCACTAACAAAGGAAATAATTCCAATTTTAAAGACCATATTGTACTTTTGCCACCTGGCCAGTTAAACCTCAAACTTAATTTATGAGGTGACTTTTTAATCTGATGCTCACAACTCAATGTCTATTTGCCATAGATAGAGAACATATGCTTTTAGTATTAAAAAAAAACAAACAAACCCAGCTCATTTTGAAAAGGAAGACTATCTTTAGAAGACCAAGTGAGTTATAAGGGATGAGTTAGACAAGGAAGTGGCTAACTTCCAACATAGTTTTCTCAAGTGGGTTCTTTTCATTGGGGACTACATAAATAGTTTCAGTAAACACCCTGTTACCATCACAGTAACACACCTGAGTTAGTTAGGAAAACACACTCAGATGGGTTTGACTTATTCAGTAAAAATCAAATCTTTTTTCACATTTAGGTTTAAAGGTAGAGTGATCTATCTACTTTCCTTCTGTAATCAGATCAAGCAGTCAATTCTGTATTTGTCTGCATTTTCCCTTCAGAGACATGCAGGACACAGAAATAGAATATTTGATTGCTCATCCCTTTTCTATGACTGCCCAAGCTTTTTGCTGTAAAAAATAAATGTGTTTAAAAACCTTAGTAATTTGATTTTTGGACTTGACTTGATGTTATCTATCATCTATCTATCTATGTATCTATTTATTATCTATCTATCTATCATCTATCTATCTATCTATCTATCTATCTATCTATCATCTATCATCTATCTTTCTTTACCCTTTGGATACAAGGTAACTGAAATAGGATATTCCTGTACATTTTTTATTCTCAGACTTCATCATGCAGTTCAGCTTTTTACAGGAAATCAAATTCAGCTCCAATTATTTGTATGGGCTCATGTATATGGTATTGACAATTTCCAGCTATGTTTCAATACCACTCTGCTTTTTACTTACTCTCTCTACATGCTTCCAGCCCTTTTGATCTAATAAAGGTAACTGCCCTTGTCAGGGGCTGATGTGTATTTCAAACAATACCAAGTAATTTTAATATAAATTGAAATAAATTAAAATTTAACATAAATTAAAATTGATATGTTAAAGAAATCAGACAAAAGATGAAATCTGACGGAAGAAAATACATCTCCAATCCAAATTCCAAGTTCAAATAATTCTTAATATTGAATTCAGAAGTTCCTCCTTCTATCAAGAGCTCCAAGAGAATGTGCAAATGTGGGTTCTAGTTCTACCTGACAGCAATCAGCAGTGTGTGCTTGGGCAAGTCCCTTAGTATCTCTGCATTTCAGTTCCTTCCCTACAGTGATGGGGTGGGCTCCATGAATCCCTGATGGGAGGCCCAAACTCTAATGACATCTGACATCTCTCACAGAGCAGTACCAGAGATTCCAGAATAGACTGGGGACCTCTGGAAATGTCATTAAGATCTATGATAGTTGACTTTATGTGTCAAGTTGACTGGGTCATGGAATGTCCAGATATTTGGCTAAGCATTATTTCTGGGTGTGTCTGGGAGGGTGGTTCTGGACGAGATTAGCACCTGAATCGGTAGACTGAGTAAAGCAGATGGCCCTCTTCAATGTGGGTGGGTACCTTCTAATCCATGGAGGGACAGAATAGAACCAAAAGGCAGAGGAAAGGAGAGTTCATTCTCTCTGCCTGCTTGTGTGAGCTGGGTCATTGGTTTTCTTCTGTCCTCAGACCTTTGGATTTGGGCTGGAAATACACCACCAGCTTTGCTGCCTCCAGCTTGCATATGGCAGATTGTGGGACTTCTCAGCCCCTGTAATCATGTGAGCCAATTCCTTATAATAAATATATAATATATAATATATATATGTATTATATATNCTAATATAAGAGACCAATCTGTGATTTCAGTCAGAGGCTAGTTTAAAATTAGCTCACAAATGGGGTTTGATGGGCAGTAGAAGATTAAAGTTTTCTTTTACTTTCATTCTATCGAGTTCTGTCCATGAAATGAAATGATAGCCAAGAGTCCTAGTGCATATGCGCCCATCAAATACCTATTGTGAGAGTAGTTTTCTGAGCTTATACAGATGTACCCTTTCTTGCACTCTATTCCATTTGATTCCTCTAATGGGATTATGTGCATTATTTACATTTGTATAAATGAGGAAGTTGATGTTACAGAAATTAAATAACTTGCCCAAGGAAAATGGCTCATAGTGCAGAACTGAGATTTGAACACAGGTCTTCCTAACTCCCGACTGTGTTTTTCTATTCCGTTATCATCAAATTAATCCAGAAAAAAATTGGGTAGATGTTTAGTGGCCTGTGTCTTCCTATAGCTCATGTTTAGAGAACTATGCTTCATTTGAAATGATTTCTTAGAATCTGGATGTAAGAATATATTTTCTTGGCAATTTTGGTTCTTAAATAGACAAATCGAAAAGTCTGTCTATAGGAAAACAGGCAGAGATTAAGTTGTATAGCTTGAAGATATACCACATGTATTAAACCCTTGATTCCTCAAGGAACTCAAAGTCACCTGGAAGAAATTTTTTGAGGTGCTGAAAAGCTTTCTGGATCAGAAGTCAGAAGGCGTGGACTCCTGTCCTGGTGCCACCACTCCATAGAGTTTGATCTCAGCCAAATCAAATAAACTTTTTTCATTTCCAAATTTTTGGGAAATTTTTCTGGAAACCGTGAAGGGTTACACCGGTCTGGTGGCATTATTGTTTCCTTTTTATTTTTATAAAAACACTTTTCTTGTATGATTTAAATGTCTAAAGAGATGCTACACAGTATATCAGTCAGTAATGGATGCCGAGCACAAACAACCCTGTTCTGTAAGGACAAAAATGCATTAGAGACTATTTTTTCTTTCTTGGAGACAGAGCTTGTGATTTATTTTTTAAAAGGATATTGAGAATCTGAAGAACATTGCTGACTCAAGAGAAATATAAAGGTCAATTGNGTATGTATGTAATATATATACATATATATATATATATATATAAATTACACATATAAATTTATCTAAGACTGTGTTATACCTCTTTATCTTTCATCCATATCACCTGTGAGGGTTTATTACAAGTCATTCTACAGTAATTCTTATCTATGCTGCACAATGTTTTTGGAAATCAAATTTTGTTTGTTTAAATGGAAAGAAATCAAATCAATATAAGCACAAAGGAACTTTTGCCAGTTTCCCAAATGATGCACGACATATCTACTCTTCATGTGATCTATTTACAATTTGACATGGGATGCATATTAGGTAACATGACATTATAAGCTTTGGGAAATCTGTACCTTAAGCAGTTAATCTCAAGATTCCTTCAATATTTCCCAAAGAGTATTTTTAGAAGATCTTCACTGTTTTGGATATTGCATCTAAATAAGAGTGATTTAAGTAGTGTTTAATCCATTAATCTTCTCCACCTACTACAAAGAGGTGACACTGTCACAGAAAGCAAAGGGAAATATGAGGGTGGGGTGGAGACAGATAATCTTGGTAGGAAGGCATCTAGGTCAGCAGTTCCTTACATAATCATATTAATAAAAGCAGTTCCCAGAATGGTCTCCAATTTCCTTCGATCACTTAATATTTTTGAGGTGCCCATCAGATCTACAGTATATACCCTGAGATTAACTTCAGGTGAAATAAAATTTCTATATGAAAATAATTTTTAGGCGTATGTCATTAGAGTTGGTTTTAGCTATCATGTTGTTTTGAATATGGCATCTCCTAGTTAAAATCAAAAGAGAGATAAAGAAGGTCACCCATATTTCTAGAACAAGGAACTACTACTTAGCATTAAACTCTCACTATCTATGTTCTCAAACAGCGATTACCGATTTGCTTGTAATTTTTCATAAAGTGGAAGAAAAGTTGGCCTGAAGCCTGAAGAGGAGTTCCCTTGAGGGCGGTGTCCTTTGAGAACAGACATGGAAATGGAAGGCTGGGAGGGAGCTGGCAGTGAGGCTCATCATGAGCAGCGGTCTCGGTGAGAAGAAGAAAAGGTAAGTCCCTGACCAGATCCTGGGTGAAGGGATGAATGTGCCCTGAAGGAACAGGGACTGTCACAAGGAGGTCTTTGTTCATTCTTCCTTGGGGATCAGAGAAGATAAGCTGAGGACCAGTAGAAATGAGAGTGGGAGTAGTTTGAAAAATTACCATCTAGGGTGAATGAGTACCTTGTTACTGTGCTAAAAGGTAATCTCATTTTTCTAGTACTGAAATGTGTTAAGGATGGAGATGGGGAAGAGAGTCGTGGAGTACAACCAGGCTGGGTTTTGAGAGGAATACAATAATGCCATAGTTACCTATCTGCTTAGCAAGTTACCAAACACATGGCAATTTAAGAGTCAAACATTTACCATTTCATCCAGTTTCTGAGGGTCAGGAATTTGGGAGTAGCTTACGTGGGTGGTTCTGATTGGAGTCTCTCATGAAGTTGGAATTAAGCTGCTAGCTAGGACTGCAGTCATCTCAAGGCTCACCTGGGTCCAACGGACCCACTTGCAAGATGGCTTACTCATGTGGCTGTTGACAAGAGGCCCCCGGTCTTTGTTGGCTCTTGGTAGAAGGCCTTGCTTCCTCACCTGCTAAGGTTCCTCATGCTATGGAAGCTGGGTTTTCCCCAGAGCAAGCGATCCATGAGAGAAAGCAAGGAGGAGGCCACAGTACATTTTATGACCTAATTTGTAGAGTCATACACCATGACTTTAATGGTTACATAGTGTTTTACTGTAGACATATAAGTTCCTTAATTCTCCATTATGGGACACTTAGGCTCTTTTCCAAATTTTCACTACTTAAAGCAATTCTATAGATAAAATATTGCAACTTCATCATTATTTCTCTAGGATAAATCCTAAGAAGTGACTGGGTCAAGGGCATATATATTTCTAAGACTGATGCATTTTATTATGTCTTCTACAATGAATTTAGATTATAACCTGGGTAAAAATAATATCAGGACATAAATAGTCCATGTATGTGTGCAGTTTTGAGGTCTGATTTACCATCAGTTTTTTTCTCCACACCTATTCATCCCTCTGGTCAGCATCCTCCTCCTTCATTCCTTAGGCAAGCTTCTCAGTGCTAGGCTTCCAGCTGAGCAAACTGGCTTATCATTGTCTGATTTGCTAGGAATTCTGTACTTAATATTCATAGAGTTTTAGTGTAATAGAAATCCAATCCCCTCGTCTTACAGATGAGGAAATTAAAATAGCAAGCGATTTGTCCAAGTCGGTCCTCTGGTCTGTGCTAATGAAGCCTGGCTCATTTCTTTATCTCTAATCTAGTACCTGTTGTACATATAGACAGCCAGTAATGTTGTTTGAATGAATGACTACCTGAAGTAACGTACAGCCTCCTAGAGGTGTGGAAACTGAGACCTACATTGTTAATGAGGTGTATGTTGTCCTTTAGTCATTAGTGACAAGTTGAAATAACAACGGAGGTCTCTCAATTCTCAGGAAAGACAAGAAGAAGCCAGAAGACAAGCCTTTGAGGGGTGAGGTGGGCATCGTGTGGAGAAGGGATTCAACTAATTCTGCCTTGTTCCAGAGAGGGCAAAGCCAAGATGAAGCAAAACTGGAAGTTGCTGGTAGGACCATTTCAGCATAACACAGGGAAGAGCTTTTTAATAGAACTGTCCAAAACTGAAATAGATTTTCTTGAAAAGAACTGAGTTGCCTCTAATTGGAAGTGTTCAAGTAGAAACTGGGTGTGTTTGAAGAAATAATTTGTCAAGTATGTTTGAATAGAAAAAAGATTGTTTTGTGTGCCCGTTTGGGATAGATGACATTTAAGGTCTGTATCAAAACTAAGATTAAATTATTTTGTGAGTATCTATATCTATATCTATATATCTAAACATCACACAGATAGCTAGCTAGCTGGCTAGATAATTTTTGTCTTATTGATATGTTACTTTGAAATGAAGTCTTGTGAGTGTCAACCCATTGTCTTTCTCATTTTAAATGGGACTAGATAAATTCTAATGTCTTTACGGACCCAAGAGTCTATGGCTTTAAATAATCTTTTTAGTGCTAATTCAATGTGCTATATACAGTAGGAGTCCAAAAGATAAATTTAAATTAGCTTTTCAGTCTGGAAAAATAATCCACATTTGAGATAAATTGAGGTATAGGCTCCATGCAGTTAGACATTGTGGTCTCACAAATATATCCCACTGATCACATTCAAGAGCACTAAATGTGTATTCACCTTTTTTTTTAAAGTTTAAAATTAAAAAAAAGAAATCTGGGTGGACTGTATTGTGATGAGATAGAAGTGTTCTCTTATTGGGTTTCTGAATGATGATATGAAATTATGGCTGGGACTATATCCTAGAATATAAAGAAAGCTTTTAATAATAAATGGCAATTATGATTTAATTGCACTTCAAGTATGGAGTTAGTGAAAGACTGCTCACAGTATAATAATTTCCTCCAAATTCTAGTGGTAAGACAGCCATATCAATGAGCCATATTACAGGAACATTTTCAAATGGCAAGATTTCATATCAGTAACAGAAATGGAGAGCCTGACAAATTCCTACGTGGGTTTGGTGAGAAGCTCCTCTCTCAGATGATCTAGCAAAGCTCTGATGAGTATCCCAGAGGGCACCTGGATGCACACTGCGATTCTCACCAGAAAGAACATGAATAAAAAGCAGCAAAGCCATTTCTTTGGCTTCCCTTCTTCCTTCCTTTTTTTCCTTCCTCTTCCCCTCCCCTTTCTTTCTTTCTTTCTTTCTTTCTTTCTTTCTTTCTTTCTTTCTTTCTTTCTTTCTTTCTTTCTTTCTTTCTTTCTTTCTTTTCTTTCTTTCTNCCCCCTCAGTGTTCTGATGTAGCTTGCTCTAATGACAGGCTTTTAAGGAGAAAGAAGTTTCCAACACAGACTGCTAAAGGTATTTGTTGTTATGGAAACCATAGTCTCTAAACTAATCAGTAACTCTAGAATCTGATAATCTTGTTGAAGAAAGAGGCTTTCTCCTTTGAGAAGAGAAAATCTACTCTTTCTGGTAGGAGAGATAGGGATTCATTCTGGCAGGTGATATATGATCATGTGATGCTATGATTTTCCTTTTTCTTTGGCCTTGAGGTAAGGAATCAGAAAGCTTTGATTCTAAATAAAGATTCAGGAAAATTTTTCAGTTTCCAAATTATTCCAATTTGTTTACAAAATTAGGTGTAGATTAAAAAGCAATTGACATAAGTTAATGGTTTTTGAGTAAAGACTTATTTGTTACTAGGCTTTTGTGCTGGTTTTTTTTTCTTTGAATATACTATAATTCTGCATCATGTTTTTCAAATGGTGACAATACGTGTGTTCTTTAGCTCAAAATTATATTAAAAATATAAATGGGACACATCCTTCAGTCAAGCTTTTGCAAAATCATAAACATTGCCATTTGGTCAAGTTTTCCTAAAGAAAACAGGGCAGACATGTCCAAATGAGTGCTAGACTATCAAATTGTCTTATTGTACTAACAGCACTACTGTGCTAATATCTTATACTGGAGAGAATAAATAGGATTCTTTGGGTACATTGAACAAAGCTTGAATTTTACTTCTCAATGTCATATAAGCTCTCTTAACTTCCGTACTTTTCCTTCATTTGCACCAAGCACAGTTTATGGTCATATATCTGTGTGCCATTCTAGGCAGTGGACAAGACAAAGATTCGAGTCTCATGGACTTTCCAGTCTGGTGGAAGGAGACAATAACAAACAGTACATAAATAAATGAATAATATAATTTCAAGGAGTTGTTAGCACTTTAAGAAATAATTATATAGGACAAGTAAGGAAGACAAGATGACCAAGAAAGACCTGTTAAAGGGGGTGACACGTGAGCTGAGACCTAAACAATCCAGATGAGAGCATTCTAGGCACAGAATACAGAAACGGGAATGATCTTGGGATGAAGGGGCAGGGAAACCAGTGCGGCTGGAATGTCCTATGGGGTGGGGAGAAGGGACGAGAGGGAATAATAACAAGGGCCAGATCATGCCTTATGGACTAGAAGTAAGAACTTTGGATTTCATTTTATTTGTGATGGGAAACTATTGGCAGATTTTAACTGTCATTGTTGGCAGGGTAGTAATAGGATCTGATGTATCCTCTGATAAAAGACCTTTGAATTCTTTAGGGGAGCAAGACTGGAAGTTGGGAGACAAGGTAGGGAGCTGTGGCCATGGTTTGGTCCAGGGGTACTGCTGGTCTGGAGGAAGGATTGAGCAGGGGGCATAATAGGTGTGGTTGGACTCCTTGAATTTGGACATCATTCCAACAGGATCTCCTGCTGCATTGGCTGTGAGGCTGTAGGGAAAGGAAGGGCATCTTTCAGGGTTTTGTTCTGAGCAGGTTGTGGTGCTATTGCTAAACTGGGATAGGAACTGGTTTGGGATGGGGAACCAAGAGGTCAGTTTTAGACATGTTACACGTATTAGAACCCAAGTGGCAGCATCAGTAGGCAATTGGATATTCAAGTCGGGGTCTCTGGGGAAAGGTCAAAGTTGAAAAATCAGATTGACAGCCATCAAAGTATAGTGAGTATTTAAATACACAGAATTGAAAGATACGGCTAAGGAGAAAATGTAGGTGGAGAAGAGAGGAGGAGCAAGGGCTGTGTCCGGGCGCTCTGTAATCTTGAGAAGATGGACACAAGTGGAGGAACCAGACAAGAGGACGCGGGAAAAATAGTAAAGTGGCAGAAAACTAGTACCTAACAACGCATTGCTTGGCACACAGTACACACTTCATAGAATCTGCTGAAGGAAAGCACGAATGACCTGGCTTCTGCCTCCTCTGCGTTGCCTCTTTTTCTCATCTCCCACCACTCCTCTGTCCCTACCCAACATTCTAACCAGACCCAATGATACCTGCAGGTCCTCGGGTGCAGCAGACACTCATCTATGTCTCCGTGCATTTGCATGTTTTCTTCCCTCTGCTTCAAATGCCTCCTCCTTTCTGTTCCCATCTGCCCTTGGGAAACCTTCTCTGTGCCTGTCAGGCCGGGCGAGTCCCCCTTCAACATGCACTCGGAGGACCAGGGGCTTACTTGCATTACTGTACTTGTTATGTTATATGAAGATTCTTAGTTATCTTTATCTTCTACCAGATTTGGAGCCAGTTGAGGGCAGGAATGGTCTCTCATTTCCGAATCTCTGTTGCCTAATGTAGGGTGTGCCAATGCTAGTCACTTAACAAGTGTAATGCTTTTTAAACAAATAAACGAATGCATGATTCCATTTGTGAGGATCAACTCAACTTCCTAAACAACTATAAGTTGCTGCCCCTCAGCTATGTATTACCTTTCAATTCCAAAAGCAAGTTTCTGGTTAGTTTACCAAAACCCACAGCACAAAGGCGGCACAACATCTCAGAGCTCGCTCTTCCTGCTTATTGTACTGAGGCGGAAGGTGCCTTCTGTTCTGTACAGATCGCATCCATATTTTATACAAGAGGAGCCTCCTTTGTCAGGGTTTTAGAAATGTAACCATTTCATCACAGGTGAACAATTTAGACATCACTGGTGTAGAGGAGATAAAGGCATACAGCATGGCTCAAGTCGCATCATAAAGGTTTGCTAGCAGTCAGCGTAGTTCAGCGGCTTTGCGTAAAATGTCCCTGTTCTTTTGTAAATATTTCCAAGATCCTGTAAACATCATGGAGAACTGGAATAATCTTACTGGATCACAGTGCTGCTCCGTTCATCTCATGTTTAGAAATGAGGCAACACTTTTGCCTGCTGCTGCTAAAACACAGACATGGCACAGCTGTGATGTGGAACCAAGCCCCTCCACGCAGGTCAGAGTTCATCAGTGCTTTGTAACCAGGGCTCTGAAACCAGGACAGGTAACTGCTTTTACTTTCATTTGCAGGTGAATGGATATAGCAAGATGTCAGAAAGGTTCACATTGAATGATCATGCATATACAAGAAACAATTTGGCCTCGGTGCTAGTGTTAAGAGCTAAAACCTAAACCTACTTAAGAAAAATTTAAAAAGAGGGCTCATGTTCATGTCATTCATCCTTTTTGAATCCTGGTACAATTGTAGAGTGTCAAACCATATATTTTCAGTGTGGGGAATAATTACTTTGGTAAATGGCATGGTATTTTCAGTGGTTTTAGTTGTACTTTGAGCATCTGCCCAGAATGTGCCTTGTGACATGTCTCTTGTAATTA